>NC_051390.1:53060514-53083812 GCF_015228065.2 Penaeus monodon | reverse complement strand
GAATGAATATATGTTTGATAAAAATAACTGATTCCCCCCAAAAAATGCATCTTAGATATGAAAGATTAGATTGCTCTAAATATATTAGATTAGATTTCCAAAAATAGAAAAAGAATCATAATATATATATCCTTGCATTACATATTTTTCCAAATCCTTCTTCCTGTCTATCACCCTTATGATGAACAGACTATCGATTTTTTTCTACTTATATCTCTAAAAGAAAGAGTATATATGGCATATAATTGGTGTCGATGATCAGTTATTGAGAGAAACACCTTCACACACCTGTTTATGTACAAGATATACAGAACTTCGATAAACACTTCACAAGTTATACAGAACTTCGATAAACACTTCACAAGATATACAGAGCTTCGATAAACACTTCACAAGATATACAGAGCTTCGATAAACACTTCACAAGATATACAGAACTTCGATAAACACTTCACATGATATACAGAACTTCGATAAACACTTCACAAGATATACAGAGCTTCGATAAACACTTCACAAGATATACAGAGCTTCGATAAACACTTAATATTTTTATCATTATCACAACACCTATTTCCGTGTCTCATGACATTTTCCCTGGTGCATTAAATTCCTAAAATACCAGGGAACTGGTGTGTAAAGGATCTGATATGCGATGACATATATGTTTGTTTGTTTGTTTGTTTTTTTCGCTCGTGAAATCAGTGTTTGTGTTTTCGAAGGAAAGGAGAAAAAGAAAGAAGAATTAGAAAGAAGAAAGAAGTAAAAAAGAAAGAAAAAAAAAATCCGCATTCTTCCTGTCCAGGTGTGACGTCACTCCCCATCCCCCCATCCACCGTAACGTCATCGTGGGAAATTGCGCTTTTTTTTTTTTTTTTTTTTTTTTCGTTTTGTTCATCGAGAACTTGGAACAGAAGGCTATGTTGGAGTGAATATTTTTTTTAGTATAGATGAATGAATTATTGCCTTCGTGAGAGGTACGGAATATATAATTATACATTCGCATCACCACAGAAATACACACGCACACACATGTATATATGTATGTGTATGTATATACATATACATATATATAAGTATATATACACACATGTATATATGTATGTGTATGTATATACATATACATATATATAAGTATATATACACACACATGTATATATGTATGTGTATGAACATACATATACATATATATAAGTATATATACACACACATATGGGGGCCGCGGTGGCCGAATGGTTAGAGCGTCGGACTCAAGATTGTCACGACGGCAATCTGAGTTCGAGGGTTCGAGTCACCGGCCGGCGCTTGTTTCCCTTGGGCAAGGAACTTCACCTCGATTGCCTGCCTAGCCACTGGGTGCCCAAGCCAGCTCAAGTCAGTGCCGGGTGAATAGAGATGGTGACTCGATAAAAAACACCGGGCGGAAGGCAATGGCAAACCACTGCTCTCAATTGCAAAGAAAAAATCATGGAAGCCCATGATCGTCAAGGCCGCGGTGGCCGAATGGTTAGAGCGTCGGACTCAAGACTGTCACGACGGCAATCTGAATTCGAGGGTTTGAGTCACCGACCACCGCGTTGTTCCCTTGGGCAAGGGACTTCACCTTGATTGCCTACCTAGCCACTGGGTGGCCAAGCCAGCCCAAGTCAAGTGCTGGTCCCAAGCCCGGATAAATAGAGAGAATAATTACCTAAAAGGTACCACCGGCACTCTCCGTGGAAAGGAACTGTGGACCCTACCACGTACTCACTCCAAGAGCATCACAACATGAAAACTACAATTAAGTATCATGCTGTGACCACGGCGGCTCCGACATGAACCTACCGTTAAAAGAAGAAAGATACACACTCATGTATATATAAATAAATATATATATATATATATATATATATATATATATACATATACATATATATATATGTGTGTGTGTGTGTGTGTGTGTGTGTGTATACATATATATGTATTTGTTCATATATATATATTTGTCCTGGGTAAGACAATAAACTGCACCCTGGGGTTCCCTTGAACAAGGATATCACCCTATTAGCTCCCTATACCAGGGTTGCGGTGAAACTGTCGGCAGCAGGGCAGTGGATATCTGGTGAAAACACCTTCAGTCTACTAGATTACTGGTTTTCACCAATAATTATGTCTGGGCGTATTAACAGTGTAAACTGTTTTAACACAGCGGCAGAGATAGTTCCTCCTAATTAGTTGGGAGATCCCTGCGAGTTGAGAAGGAACACATAAAATCAGAACGTTGAACGTACGGAAAAATGAAAGAGATTGGTAATTACATACTGTCCTGTAACGAAAACTGGATAATCACATCAATACTAGGATAAGTGAGACCATTGGAAAAGTAATGGAAGTTTTTTCAAACTAAAGACAACAGACAGTTCTTTTTTTCTGGAAAAGCAGAAGGAAATTATAGTCACGTGAGTTGCTATGATTTCCTCACAAAAAAACTGCAATGCACTATTGGAGTACAGCCCAATAAATGATCGCATTTTAAAAGTCAGAATACGAGCAAAACCTCATAATATTAGTGTTTATACAATGCTACCTTACGCACTAACCAATATGCAAGTGATGAAGAAATAGGAAATTTTTTATAACTCTCTCCAAGATAACTTTTAGACACATCCCGAACAGAGATGTAAAAATAATCATGGGAGACCTCAATGCCAACAGTAAGGAAAAATAATCTAAAAAATTACACCTGTGGAAAAGTCGGCCTTGGAGATATAAATGAAGAGGTAAAGATTTTATTGAATCTGTATTACAAGAATTTAGTTTATAAGCCATACATTGTTCCACCACCACCCAAGACACTTGTACACGTGGTTTTCACCAGACAAAAGACACGCACCAATTGACTACATTGTGTGCTGACCAAAAATGGAAGGAGTTGCATAAAAAATTCCAAAACAAAGTACCTGGTGCCAGACTGCAAACAGTGATCACAACTCCTAACTATCGACTTTAAAATAAGAACCAAAAGAGATGGGCGTCCACACCACCTCTAAAGCTTCAACTACAACTTCTATGATCACACATTACATAATTGGCAGCTGTCAAACAAATTTGGAATAACTCAATCGATATGTGAAGAATGATAAAACACCAAATGGAGTTTGTGTGAAAAGGGAAAAGAAACTCCTGTGACACTGCTTAAGAAACTATCGCCAAACAAAGAAAAAGACAAATTCCCCCTGGATATCTGAATAAACACTAAGTGAAATTGAAACAAGAAAGATCCTACAATAAAAAGGTATCAATAATCCAGTTTAAAAAGTAATTTACCAAAAACAAAATACAAAAATTCAATGGATTATGCGACAAGATAAGGAAAAATATTTAAATGAACTTGCCAGAGAATGTGAAAACTGTTCTATCAATAAGACAACTAAAGAACTCTACAAGAAGTAACGAAACTCACACGAAAATTTAAACCTACAATGGACACTATCAAAACTTGAAGATGGACTTGTTTTATGTGATGGAAAGAAGTCAAGATGATGGGAATCAATATTGTTCCAACTTAATACAAAAAGAATTAAAAATCTAACAACAACATTATTAGACTCAATACTAGCGAGGATGAACCCACCGCCACTGCTGGACGAAGTTATAAAGCCATAAAGAAGTAAAGAATACAAGGCCCCGGATAGTATGAAATAAACATGCAGACTAATTAAGACTGCTGGCGAAAAGTGTTGGAATACTTCTTCTACAAACAATCTGTACAAAATATGGAATAAAGAAATTGGCCAGAAGACTGGGTAAAACATTCTTTACTCCCATACCTAAAAAGGTACAGGCACTCCAATGCAACAATAATAGGACAATTGCCGTTAATAAGTCACAGCAGCAAAATTTTGTTGAAAAGTATTGCTGAAAGAATAAGTTGCAGTTTAAGAGAGGAAATTGCAGACGAACAAGCGGGTTTTCTTCGCCCTGGAAAAGGTACCAGAAACCAGATTCTAAATTTAAAGAATTGAATCATAGAGAAAACAGATGAACAATCCAAAAAGCCTATACCTGTGTTTCATCGATTATGTGAGCTTTTGATACTGTTGATCACGATTCTTCTGGATAAACATTGTACATATGGAAGTTTCCAAAACACAACTCTCCAATTAATAAAGCCTTGTATGACCAAACAACAGCAGCTGGAGAACCCCTTATGGTTAACAGGAATGGGGGGGGTTTTTTTTTCGAGTCAAACAATGAGTACGACAGGGTTCATTCTGTCTCCGACCTCTTTAAATCCTTTAATATATATTCTGAAACATTAATGAGAGGTGCGCTAGAGAATTTTGAAGGAACTGTGGATGTTTTGGAGGATACAAAATATCACAATCTGAGGTACCTCCGATGATGAGTTTGATTGCCACCAGTATCAACTGAACTACAACAACTACATAGAATAAAAGTTAGAGAGGCAAGCGAAAGGCTGATTGTTTCTTAATGCCAAGAAAACAGATCATGAAGATTCACAGGATAACCGGCAATGAACAATGATGAACATAGTTTACACTCAATGGAATGATTGTGGAAATGTGAAAGAGTTCACTTATCTTGGAGGCTGTTTTAAACAATACATATGATGTTCAACCGAGATAAAAGAAGAATACCATTGCCAAAGCGCACAATTGCTCTAATAACATCTGGAAAGACCGAAGCATTACCTTTACGACAAAGCTGAGTATTGAACTCATTAGTTTTCCCAATTGCAATCATATAGTTCTGAGTGTTTGGGTTTTTGAAGTAGATAGACAGAGAAAAAAAAAAGATCAATAGTTTTGACAATGTGTGTTAGCAGACGAGTACTTGCGTATTAGCTGGACAGAAGAGAAGACGAATGATGAGTGCTAGAAAAATAAATTGTAAAGCAGACTGTTGGCATCTTGAACAAGATGGAAATTAAAGTTTATTGGCATGTAATGGAGAAGTAAAGTATTGAGAAAACTTGCTGACAGGGATGGTGAATAGGAAACAGGGAAGAGGCAAACCGAAAGACAAGACTGAGCGACAATATCCAAGATATTTTGGCGGGCTGTCGATGGTATAAGTGGAAAGAAAACCGCAAGATCGAGTTTAGTGGCGAAGGATGGTGGAGAGGTCTCACGGCTGCTCAAGCATGCGCATACCCGTATTGATATATAATATATAGTATATATATATATATATATATATATATATATATATACATATTTTTTTTTTTTTTTTGTTTTTTTTTTTTTTTTTTTTACGGTAGGTTTCATTTCTGAGCCGCCGTGGGTCACAGCATGATACTTAATTGTACTTTTCATGTTTGTGATGCCTTGGAGTGAGTACGTGGTAGGGGCCCGAGTTCCTTTCCACGGAGAGTGCCGGGTGTTTACGCTTTTAGGTAATCATTCTCTCTATTTTTATCACCCGGGCTTGGACTCAGCACTGACTTGGGCTGGCTTGGCCACCCAGTGGCTATGTAGACACAAATCGAGGTGAAGTTTCCTTGCCCAAGGGAACAGACGCGCCGTCGGTGACTCGAACCCTCGAACTCGAATTGCCGCGTGACAGTCTTGAGTCCGATGCGTCTAACCACTCGGCCACACGCGGCCCTTAGGCAATATAGTATATATATATATATATATATATATATATATATATATTAAATATACATATGTATATAATCATACAGTTCCTTGGGCAAGGAACTTTACCTCGATTGCCTATTTACCACTTGTTGTCTAACAAGCCCAAGTCAGTGTCTGGTCCCAAGCCGATAAATAGAGAGATGATTACCTAAATAGGTAACAACGGCCTCTCTCCGTGGAAAGGAACTGGGGACGCCTACCAGTCTCACTCCAAGAGCATCACAACATGAAAGTACAATTAAGTAATCATGCTGTGACACGGCGGCTCAAACTGACACCTACGTAATAATAATTAAAATATATAATCTACAATACATATTATATACATTTATATATCCACATATGCATATATACACATCTACATATATATTTATATATACAAATACTTATAAATGCCTACATCTACACACACACACACACACACACACACTCGTGTGTGTGTGTGCGTGTGCGTGTGCGTGTGCGTGCGTGCGTGCGTGCGCGTGTGTGTGCGTGCGTGTGTGTGCGTGGTGTGTGTGTGTTGGTGGCATGTATTTGTGCTGTGATGTGTGTGCATGTATGTGTGTGTGTGTGTGTGTGTGTGTGTGTGTGTGTGCGTGTGTGTGCCGTGTGTGTGGGGTGTGTGTGTGGGGATGTTTTGGGGTGGTGTGTGTGTTTTGCTGTATGTGTTTGTGTGTCATTTTGTGTGTGCATGTATGTGTTGTGTGCATTTGTTTGGGGGTGCAAAGGGAGGTGTCATGTGTGTGTTGCAAGTGTATTTGTGCTGTGGTTTTTTTTGGGGTGTGTTTGTGTGTGAGTGGTGTGTGTGAGTGTGTGTGTGTGGCGTGTGTAGTGTGCGCATATGTGCGGGTGCATGCGTGTGCTGTGTCATCATCATACATCATTATATACATACATATGTATGTATTAATGTATGTGTTGTGTAAAATATTATATATTATTTTATATATATATATATTAATATTTATTTTAATACCACAACACAAAATGTGTATTTAATTTTATAATATATATATATATATAAAATATATATATATTATATATATTATAAAATATTTAGTATATATGACATAAAATTTTAATATAAAATTTTCATATGTATATAATCATACAACATATACCTTTTTAACACATATCATTATTACAATCTAATATTATTTATATATACAAATACAATAATTTCCTAAACATCTACCCCACACACACAACACCCGTGCTGTGTTGTGGTTTGGTGGTTGTGTGTGTGTGCGTTTGTGTGTGCGTATGTGGTGTTTGGTTTGTGTGTGTGTGGCGGGCTGGGTGTGTGTGTGTGTGTGTGTTGTTGTGCGTATGGTTTTTGCGTATGTGTTTGTGTGGTTTTGGGGGGGGTGTGTGTGTGGTGTGTGTGTGTGTGTGGTGTGCTATGTTGTGTGTGTTGCGATGTGTTTTGTGTGTGTGCGATGGTTTTTGTTGTGCTATGTGTGTGTGCATAGTCTGTGGGTGTTGTGTGTGTGTCGTGTATTTGGGCATTGTGTGTGTGCGTGCGTGGTGCGTGTATGTCGTGCGTGTGTGTGTTTTTATGTTGTGTGTGTGTGTATGTTGTGTGTGTGTGTGGGGGTGGTGTGGTGCGTGCGTGCGTGCGTGCGTGCGTGCGTGCGTGGGGTTTTGTGTGTGTTGGTGTGTGTGTGTGTGCGTGGTGTGTGTTGTTGTGGTGTGTGTGTGTGTGTGTTGTGCATGTATGATGTGTTTGGTGTGGCATGTATTTGGTGTGGTTGTGTGCGTGTGTGTGGGTTTTGTTGTGTGTGTTGTGTGTGTGTGTTTTGGTGTGCATTATGATGGTGTGTTGTGCATGTTGTGTGTGTGTGTGTGTGTGTGTTGTGTGTGTTTTGTGCGTGTGCTGTGTGTGTGTATTGTGTGTGTAGTGTGCGCATATGTGCGTGTCCGTTGCGTGTGTATTTTAATATGTACAATGATTATTTATAATATATATTTAATTTTAATTATAATTGTTGTATTTTTTTTTATTGTATATTTTTTATCTACATTGTGTGTGTGTGTGTGTGTGTGTTTGTTGTTTTTTGTGTGTGTTGTGTGTGTGTGTGTGTGTGTGTGTGTGTGTGTGGTGTGTGTGTGTTGTTGTTAGTTATGTATATGTTTTTTAATACATACATATATTTTATTATATTATATTTTTAAATTTTATATTAAAAATTAAAAATAGGTATGTATATAGCACATTATTCATTATCCTAATTTATGGGGACTTTTTTTCAACAGCCACCCATTTCAGGAAATCGGCCTTTTTCTCTTTTCATTATTTGAGGGGATTTTTGGGGCATCTCTCCTTTTCCCGATTGGATGCCCTTTCCCAAATCACCGCGGCCCCCCCGTAAACACCTATCCACGGCGGCAAAATTCCCCCCACACACCTGCGTTTTTGACTTCTCAAGGCATATTCGTTTTTTCCCCCCCGCCGTGAATCGGGGGTCGAGCCCCGCAGTCGAGCGCACATTTTTAACGACCCCGTGACGGGAAAAGGCCCGTGCTCTAACCCTTGACCCCTCGTGGGATCTATATGTGTACATGTGTGTGGTTTGGGTTTGTGTGGTGTGTGTGGTGTGTTTTAGTGAGTGGTGAGTGAGGGTGAGTGAGTGAGTGATGATGAGTGTGAGGGAGTGTACCATAATATGTGTATGTATATATAATGAATGTTATACACACACACACACACAACAACCCCACACACACACCACACACAACACCATATATATATAATATATAATATATATATATAAAATATTATATATTTATACCTATATATATCCAAACATCTATAAAAACCCACACACACACCCCCACACACGCACGCACGCACCCCACGCACCCCACGCACGACACACCCACTTCACGCCATACCAAAACGCCACGCACACCCACACGCACACGCACACACACACACCCACCGCGCGCGGGGCCCCGCGCAAAGAAGATCGGAGAATGCTGATCTCGTTTTTTTGCTTCCCTTGGCTTGCTTGCTTGTTTGGCTTGAGATTTGCAAAGTTCTGGCTTCCCCCCGGGGCCCCTTTCACTTTTTTCCCGGGCCTGTTCAGTTTTTTTATGGCTGTCTTATTTGTTTTTTTCTGACCTTGGTGTTTAAACCGTGGGTGGGATTGCCAGCCCGCTCTTGAAAGCCGTGGTGAAAAGCTCTCGCATAATCCCCTTTCCCAACACGACGGCTGTTTTTCTGCGGGTTTTGGGTCTTGGGAATTGGGGGTGTGCACGCAATTCTCTAAGAAATGTAAAAGTGTGGGGGTTTCGGCTCCCGCAATGCATGCAACCCCTCTCTTCACGTTCTATTTTTTTGTATGATCTGCCAGGAAACAGGGGTTTCCCTGGGGCCCCTTTTTGTGCAGAATGACTTGGGTACCTCTGTTTTTTAAAAAATTTCAGGAGTGCCATGGTTCATGGGCCTGGGGCTCTGAGTACCAGCTGGCCGGGGGGGGAGGATCTCTTTTCCCTCTCTGTGAAGCTGCAGGAGGAAGGAGGGGGGCCGGGTCACCGAACTTCCCCCTAAATAATTTTTGGGTCGGGTGTATTTTCATGGGGTTAGGGGGCATACCCCCGCCGTTTCGGCTAATCTGTCAGCAAGCCCCATTTCCTCTGACCTTAGTGGGGTTGGGGAAACCCCGTTTATGTGTTCTTTTACCCTGGCAAGAATTTCCCCGTGCCATTTGGGGGATGGTATTTGAGGTAGATATTGGGCAAATGGGTTTAGCGGGTGCTGGGAAAACAGTCGACGGGGCCCTTTTTGGGGTTTTGTGGGGGATGAAACAAGTGTCTTCCCTTTACGGACGGGGTGGGTCAGTGGGTTTTCATGTAGCAACTTTCCTCTGCACGGGAGGCGTTGTCTTTTTACCCCATGGATTTTGGGCATCCCCTTTCTGCGAACCGGCGCCTGCCTTTGGGGGTTTAAGGGTCGACCCATCCATCCGTGTAATATGTTCCCCGCCCCGGAGGGTGATGGTTGCAATGACCCCTGGGTTTCTCCCTTTGGCTAAGGGCCCCCCCCCCCCCCCCCTCCCTCCTCCCCCTCTCCTCCTCTCCCCTCTTCCCCTTCTCTCTCCTCTCCCTCCTCTCTCTCTCTCTCCTCTCTCTCTCTCTCTCTCTCTCTCTTTCTCTCTCTCCCCCCCCTTCCCTCTCTCTCTCTCTCTCTCACCCCCTCCCCTCTCTCTCTCCTCTCGCTCCCCCTTTTCCTCTCCCCTCTCTTCTCCCTCTCTCTCCTCCTCTCCCCCCTCTCTCTCTGGGTTTTTCCCTCTCTCTCTCGCCCCTCTCTCTCCTCTCCCCCTCCCTCCTTCCCCCCCTCCCCCCTCTCTCTCTCTCTCTCTCTCTCTCTCTCTCCTCTCTCTCTCTCTCTCTCCTCTCTCTCTCTCTCTCTCTCTCTGACCTCTCTCTCTCTCTCTCTCCTCCTCTCTCTCTCTCTCTCTCTCTCTCTCTCTCTCTCTCTCTCCTCTCTCTCTCTCTCTCTCTCTCTCTCTCTCTTCTCTCTCTCTCTCTCTCTCTCTCTCTCTCTCTCTCTCTCTCCTCTCTCTCTCTCCTCTTTTTTTTTTTTTTTTTTTTTTTTTTTTTTAAACCTTTATTTCAGGCGTAACATGAGAGTACATTTACAAAACTTTGCCAAAGATTTAACATATTACACGTTAAACTATCTGTGGCAAGCACTCTAAAATTGAACATTAAAATGACAACGAAACTAAGAAGGAAAAGAACTAACAAACTAATGTTAAGACAAATAAATATGTTACTAGTTAAAACTCCAAAAACTCTGTACTTCTGCTATATGGTTGAGGAGCCAAATGTTGACGCGACTCTTGAACTGTTGTAGAGACGTTGCGTAATGGAGGCTAGTGTTCCTGACCATGCGGTTCCATAGGTGCCCATATCTTGGCAGAAATGAGCGCAGGTGGTTCTCTGTCCTGGCAAAGGGCACACGCACTTGCTCTTGTCGCTCGCGTCCACCACGGGTGTCGTAGCTGGAGTCATGTAGAGCGGGAAGGCGTAGGCTTGACAGATGTGGAGTCTGCACTACGTTAACTTTATACATTACACAAAGGCTGCCAACATCACGCCGGTGTTGCATTGGTTGAAGTGTGACATCCAGTGGTTCCCGAGTTTTGTAGCGTATGATTGCTTCCGCCCTCCTCTGAACCTGATCCAGCAGAAGATATGAAGGCAGACATGCAGACCATACAAGCGGACTATACTCCATAAGACTGCGAACCTGCGACTTGTAGAGTGTTGCTACACCAGGCCCGTCCAGGAGGTGGCTGATGCGACGGATGCATCCAAGCTTCCATGCAGCTGTCTTAGCCACTTGCTGGACGTGACGCGTGTATGTTAAGCCGCTATCGAACTCTACTCCAAGGATCTTGACAGCGTCCTGCAGAGACAATCTTTTTGCCGTCGAGGAGGATGTTTGGAGCGGGCAAGGAGGCCAGGTCCCTCCGACGGGAGATGAGCATCGCCTGTGTCTTTTCCGGGCCCAGCGTCACCTGCCATCTCCGGCTCCACGCCACCAGGCTCTGAAGCATCTGATTGATGCGCGCTATTGTTCGCTGATGGTCGTCTCGCTTACAAGTGAATGACATCGTTCAGTCGTCAGCATACGCGGACGCCTCCGGTATGAGTTGCAGGGTGTCATTAAAGAAAACGTTCCAAAGCAGAGGTCCGAGGACGCTACCTTGGGGCACAGAGGCACTAATGGGTACTCGGTGGAGGAGTGGCCGTTCACCATCACGGAAAGTGATCTTCCATGGAGATAGTTTTTGAAGAAGGTCCAGGAGGTCCCCACTGATGCCGAAGCTCCTTAGCTTGCTGATGATGCCACGGTGCCACACCCTGTCGAACGCACCAGCGATGTCTAGTGCGATCACATAAGTGTCTTGGCCATCATCTAAGGCTTGACTCGAAGACCATGACTGGACGAGAAGTAGGTCAGAGGCTGATCTCTCTGCCCGAAAGCCAAACTGTTTCTCGTTCAATAATCGGTGGCCGTGGAAGTGCCTAGTGAGTTTTTTCAGCAATTATAGTTTCAAATATCTTGCTAACAACAGATAGCAGAGATATGGGCCTATAATTGTTAGGATCCGTCGCTGCAGATTTTTTGTGTATCGCCGCTACTCTAGCAGATTTCCACAAACAAGGCCACTGCTTCCTTTGCAAGCAGTTGTTGAAAAGCCTACAGAGGGGCTCTCTCTCTCTCCCTCTCTCTCTCTCTCTCTCTCTCTCTCTCTCCTTTCTCTCTATCTCTCCTCTCTCTCTCTCTCTCTCCTCTCTCTCTCTCTCTCTCTCTCTCTCTCTCTCTCCTCTTTCCACTCTCCTCCTCTCTCCTCTCTCTCTCTCTCTCTCTATCTCTCTCTCTCTCTCTCTCTCTCTCTCTCTCTCTCTCTTTCTCTCCCCCTCTCTCTCCTCTCTTTTCCCCCTTTCTCTCTCTCTCCTCTCTCTCTCTCCTCCTCTTTCCTCTCCTCTCTCTTTTCTCTCCTGAAAGAGTCTATGATGCACGGGTATAGGGCTTACAGGTATGATACTGGTAAAAGGGTTCTTTCTTTTTGAAAAAGAGTAACAAAAAACAGTTAGGGAACACACGAGACGAGTCTATAGGTAAAGTGGGAGTGCGGGCTCCGTGTCGGCCAAACCCGCCTAAGGCGGGGCAAACCCCCCTTACCATTTTGGGGCGCTGGACACAACTGGGGGTCGGCGGGTCAGAAAAAATCGTCATCTACCCTTTCGCTATTGAGGCTCTAAATTGGACTTGGAGCCGTGGTAAACACCACGTGGTCATTGGTAACAAAAATAGACTTATTATATGCCTTTTTTGTGGGCCCCTACTCACAAAACCCCTCGCCCTCAAAGCGCCTTAGATTGCCTAAAAGGTGACCCAACTTGGCTGGTCATTCGCGGCTTGTCCCTGTGCACTTCTCTCTCTCTCTCTCTCTCCTCTCTCTCTCTCTCTCTCTCCCTCTCTCTCTCCTCTCTCCTCCTCTCCTCTTCTTCTTTCTCCACTCTCTCTCTCCCCTCCCCTCCTCTTCTCTCTCCTCTCTCTCTCTCTCCTCTCCCCCCTCTCTCTCTCTGCCTCGTCCTCTCTCTCTCTGCCTCTCTCTCTCTCTCTCGACCTCTCTCTCTCTCCTCCTCTCTCTCTCTCCCTCTCCTCTCTTCTCTCTAAAAAACTCTCTCCCCTCTCCCTCTCTCCCTCTCTCCCCCCCCCTCTCTCTCTCTCTCTCTCCCCCCCCCCCCCCCCCACCCCCCCCCCCCCCCCCCCCCCCCAAAATCTCTCTCCTCTCCCTCTCTCTCCCTATCTCTCTCTCTGACCCGTCTCTCCTCATCTCTCTCTCTGACCTCTCTCTCTCTCTCTCTCTCTCTCTCTCTCTCTCTCTCTCTTATCTCTCTCTCTCTTCTCCCTTTCTCTCTCCTCTCTCTTTCACTCTCTCTCTCGACCTCTCTCTCCTCTCTCTGACCTCTCTCTCTCTCTCCTCTCTCGTCTCTCGTTCTCTCTGCGATCTCTCTTCTCTCTCCTCTCTCCCATCTCTCTCCATCTCTCTTCTCTTCTCTCTCCCTCTCTGTTTTCTCCTCTCTTCTCTCCTCTTTCCTCTCTCTCTCTTCTCCTCTCTCTCTCTCTCTCATCGTCCTCTCTCTCCTCTCCTGACCTCTCTCTCTCTGACCTCTCTCTCGTCTCTCTCTCTCTCTCTGTCTTCTCTTCCCTCTCTTCTTCTGTCCTCTCCCCTCTCTGTCCTTTCTCCTCTCTCCTCTCTCTCATCTCTCTCTCTGTCTATTCTACCTATCTCTCCTTCTCCTCTCTCTCTCTCCTATCTCCTCTCTTCTCTCTCTCTCTCTCTACTCCCTCTCTCTCTCTCTCTCCGTCTCTCTCTCTTCTCTCTTATCTTCTCTCTGTCTCTCTATCTCATCTCTCTCTCTCTCGTCACTTCCTCTCCGACTCTCTCTCGTCTCTCTCTCTCTCTCCTCTCTCTCTCTCTCTCTCTCTCTCTCTCTCTCTGTAAGAGTCTATGAGTGCACGGGTATAGTGGCTTGCAGAGATAGTGATACTGGTATAACGGCTTCTTTCTTTATTGATAAGAGTGAGCAACACAGTCAGGGAACACACGAGACGATGTCTATAGGTAAAGTGGTGAGTGCGGGCTCACGTGTCAGGCCAACCCGCCTGAAGGCGAAGGCTAGGCCCACCTTACCACTTTGACCTCTCTCTCTCTCTCTCTCTGCCTCTCTCTCTCTCTCTCTCTCTCTCTCTCTCTCTCTCTCTCTCTCTCTCTCTCTCTCTCTCTCTCTCTCTCCTCTCTCTCTCTCTCTTTCCTCTCTCTCTCTCTCAATTTCGGATCTCGTCATCTTCTCTCTATCGTCGGTCATCTCTCTCTCGCTCTGGCTCCCTCCTCTCTCGTCTCTCTCTTCTCTCTCTGACTCTCTCTCTCTCTCTCTGTTCTTTCCCCCCCCCCCCTCTCTCTCTCTCTCTCTCTCTCTCTCCTCTCTCTCGGATCGTCTCTCTCTCTCTCTCCGGTCTCTCTCTCTCTCTCTCTTCTCCCTCTCTCTCTCCTCTCTCTCTCACTCTCTCTCCTCCCTCTCTCTCTCTCTATCTCCTCTCTCTCTCTCTCTCTCCCTCTCTCTCTCTCTCTCTGACCTCTCTCCCTCTCTCTCTGACCTCTCTCCCTCTCTCTCTCTTCTCTCGCTCTCTCCCACTCTCTCTCGCTCCTGCTCTCTCTCTCTCTCTCTTCTCTCTCTCTCTCTCTCTCTGTAAGAGTCTATGAGTGCACGGGTATAGTGGCTTGCAGAGATAGTGATACTGGTATAATGGCTTCTTTCTTTATTGATAAGAGTGAACAACACAGTCAGGGAACACACGAGACGATGTGTAATAGTAAAGTGGGAGTTCGCTCACAGTGTCAGCAACCCGCCTGGAAGGCGAAGGCTGCCCACCTTACCACGTGGGGGGCCTGGACACGAACTGTCCGGGTCAGGCGAGGTCAGATAAAATCGTCATCTACGCCCTCGCTGAGTTGATGGCTCTAAATTGGACTTGGAGCACGTGGTAAACAGCCACGTGGTCTATTGGTAACAGAATATGCCTTATTGCTCGGCCACCTACTCACACCTTGCCCTCAAAGCGCCTTAGATTTGCCTCAAGGGTGACCTAACTTGGCTGGTCATCTCGTTCTCGCGTGCATTGTCCTGGTGCATCTTCATGGCTGCACGTCCCTGTTGTCCTCTTCTTCCTGTTCCACAGGGTAATCTGTCCGTTCTCGACGTCCACATGTCCTCGTAAGTCTCACACAGGTCCTCCTTGACTTCGGATTCGTCTAGACTTCCTCGTAGTCCTTGTCCAGGCCTAACTCGGCGGCGTCTGGCAGGGTACGGCATCTCCGGGCGGCTGATACCTGAGCTGGCGAGCTCCTGGAGTTGACTGAATCTGCAGGCGTCCAGGCAAGCGTCGCCCATCCACAACATCCTGGGGCGATTGGTACCTGTGCTGGCGAGTTACTGGTCCTTTGCTGGATCTACGGGCGGTCTTGGCAGGCTAGCGCCTGTCCACTACATCATGGGACAGCTTAATACCTGCTCTGACGAACCTCCTGGTCCGCAGCCTTATGGCCGATCTTCCGATGATGTCCTTCCCACAGCATCCTAAGGAGACCGGTTCTGCAGCAGGATCCTCCTTCGGTGCCGTGTCGGTTATCGTCGGTCCGACTGCTATAAATAGTCGGGGAACCAGATCATACACGTAAGGGCCAGATAGTAAGAGAAAAAGGGTGTTAAGTTCCACTAGCTGGTTATTTATTTAAGTTTGCAGTTTTTAATGTGGGTTTTTAATTTATTTTCGTCTTTTTTTTTGTTTTGTGTTTTATTTTCACAAAGATAAAGATGAAAATAGGAGAGGAGACGTCAGTAGCGATCAAATGCTGTTGGATTAATAGTTTTTTTCTTTTTTTTTTTCTTTCTTTCTTTTTTCTTTCATCAGCCATTGAGGTCCGTTGTTGGACGTAGGCCTTCCCCAGTTGTCTCCATTCTGCTTAGTTTTCTTCAAATGTTTGGTGTGGGAGTTTGGGCCCTACCCCCCCGACGCCTGGCCCGTGCGAGTTTTGCGGGGTTTAACTGAAAACATATTTGTATATCATTAGACAAAGTTACAGGTGAAGCCACCGCAGCTTGCCTTCTGCCCAGGAGCGCAGAATTATTTAAATCATTCGAGCCGCCGCGTGCGTCCGCCTAGCGCGCGTATGTAAAGGCACTCTTAGCGAGCGCGCTCACATACGCGCGTATATGAGCGAGCGCGCGGCGACCGGCGCGCGCATGCTCGCTGATTTCGGATTATAGCAATAATTGCTGGTAAAAAAACAAGACTAATGCATAAATGTAAACATCAGGAGGGTGGTAGGATTTTAGTCTGTTTTCCCTTTTGATCAAGCTGGCTCTCCCTCTTTCCTTCTTTTTCACGTTGTAAACTTATTCAATTATTTAGTAAATTTATGGATAAAAATATTTTGTGTTGTAATCTTTCTAAAACAATTTTCTTTTGAAAGGGCCAGGATTTGGTATTTTTTAAAAAAGCAAACCTTCAAACATGGTACTCACAAGGATACACTTTTTCCCCTCTCCTTGCTTTTATCTTCCATGAAAGTTGTATATATCCAACAATTTTTAAATTTTTTCCATTCCTCCCCAACAGGAGCCTTGTTGACACAGTATATGCTCTGAAGGATCAAGTACAGCTCTCTTGCGTGATTATCAGGCTCTGAAGAAGGCCTTTGAGCTGGAACAACAGTTCTTCAAGAAACCCCCGGGAACATTTGAAACAACATTCCTTCTAGGCAGAGATGATATTAAATGGAATATTGAAGCTTGATTATTATTTTCCTATATTGTATTTAGGATCACAAAGATTATTTTGCTGTTATTACTGTTAGTTGTTTTTTATGTCATATTTATGTGGGAAATTCGGTCTATCTACCACACACACACACACACACACACACACACACAACACACACACACACACAACACACACACACCCCGCACACACACACACATGTATATATGTATATACATATATATATATATATTTTATATATATATATTATATATATATATATATATATATATATATACCATATCTACATATGTATCTTCTTCTTCAAGTGCCCTGCCCTACAAGGACGTTGACGATCATGGATTTTCCATGATTTTCTTGGAAATTTAGAGCGGGGGTTTTGCCGCGGGCCTTCCGCCCGGTGTTTTTATCGAGTCACCATCTCTATTTACCGGTTCTGGGACCATCACTGGACTTGGGCTGGTTTCCCCACCCAGTGGCCAGGTAGGCAATCGAGGTGAAGTTCCTTGCCCAAGGGAACAACGCGCCGGCCGGTGACTCGAACCGGCCGGCGCGTATATACATATACATACATATATATGTATAGATATATATACATATATACATATACATATACATATACCTATATATATATATACATTTATATACCCTTACATATACATATATATACATATATATACATATATATATAAAATATATATATATATATATATATAAAATATATACATATATATATATATTTTAAACTATAAATTTTATATATATATATTTTATATATATATATACAATTATATATCTATATATTTATATATATTCTATATATATTTTTATATATGATTGAAAAGATAGACATGATTGTGGTTATGGTCAAATAATATGTACCTTTTATATCCATTGAAGCATGAAGATGTTAAAAATTGCCAAATTTCCAAGTTAATTTGAGTCTTATTAATTTTTATTCGTACCAAACCCTAAAATTATTTTCATTCTCTTTACTTATAATAATATTTTTGCTAGCCCGCAAGTTTCATTCACTTTAAGTAATCTAGATAAGATTGAAGGATTCATTTGTCTTAGGGTTTAAACATCGGTTATCGTAGGAAGTATAGAAGAGTGCACACACTGCTTTGGGATCGTTTTCGCAAAACCATCAGTGAGTGGTAGAAAATTTATGCACTTCAGATATACATTTCATTTGTATTGGGTTTGATTTTTCCCCAAACCACAAGACCTATTATGGGATGGTTTTCACCATTGCTTATTATGGTGACTATCAGCTGCTCACAGCTCTTGATGTTTGAATCATATAACTATTTTTAAATGAAAAGTGGAGAATGTGAAAGGTCTGAAGGCCTGAAGAGGTCTTCTTCTTTGGGTTATTTTACAAGTGAAAAAAATACTGTTGCTTAGTTATTCAGTCCATGAGTTTCATGAAAGGGTAGGAGATCAAATCCTGTCCATATTAGGGTCTTAGATCTTTTAGGGGGGACATTCACTGATCTGAAAAAAGATTCAAAATCAGCAATGTATCACAGAAGAAAGCACAGTAAACAATACAAGCTTCCTGGTGGGAACTGTTGCACAATTGCCTTAGTTGAATCCTATTGTTCTTTAGAGGTTAAGTAACCAGAGTTTTGGCAGTTGCAATATAATACTAGTAAGTAAAGAATTACTGTTTCTCATTCAGAAAGTGATAATTAAGATTATTAGAATTCTGAATGTGTTTCAAAGGATGTGTATATTTGTTGATTAATAAAATATTTATGAATGAACTAGAATACTGTCTAAGGATGTACCCTCCTGCATTTCTGTTTATATATTTTTTTTGCACTTTAACTCCACTGAAATTGTATTATTATTGGATTATCCTATATGTTTTAAAATCCTCACCAAATCTTCATGTACTTTGGAACTTGAACCAAGATAAATATTCCTTGTCAGCTAATTCTACTAATTTGCATCTTGACATAATGGTGAGAATCAACAAATACATTTTTCCATTATATATGGATACAGGTTTGGTAGCTTATGGTTTATGGGGAAAGGAAAAATATATCATGCCTGTTATACATATAGTTTTACCTTTCATAATATTTGATAATAATGAGGAGTAAGTTTTAAGTCATGAACTTCCACACAAGAGTTTTTGTTTGGCAGATGAGATTGTTACCTGAGTGGATGCCATTCCTAACCTCAGATGCTGAGTAGGATGTGAATTCATAAGCTGGGTGGCAATCCTGATCCCTAGTTGGATCAAGGCAGCCCCCACTTTTTTCTAATCTTGTTTGCCTATATTTAATATTTTCCATTTTCCTGGAAATTGACTGCAAAAAAGTGCCTTCCACATTAGAATTTCTGTCAAAATGAGCAAGATTTTGAAGTTTGTAGAATAAAAATACCATTTATTTTCATAACTGATGGACTGGAAAGTATTATAAGTAGGTAAAACTAAAATAATAGTAACCTGAACAGACTGGCAAACCTCTGAGAAGTCACTCAATTGAAGGCAAACTTTAAATAGGAGAAAATTTTAACATTTCTGAGCTTGACACTTTTGATCTCCTTTTCAGCATCACTGATACATCACCCAGTAACATGATATGGACAGGCATCTTTCAGAGTATTAAAGGAAAGAAAAAGTCAGAAACTGCTCTGAGTGAAGTTCATTACGAGCTGCTCCACCATCACCACTATAAAACTTAACCACAATCCTCCCTATCACTATAATCCTCATTTTCCATTCAAACCAGGCCTCTTCCACAATGTTCTGAAAACCATCAAAATCATTGTCATCGACAGTGGGACTGACAATTTTGTTCAGAGTTTGTTCCATTGAATGTTATGTTATACAGATCATTAATAACACTCATGGACTTTTGCAGGCATGGGGTCGCATATATGTTACCTAGCCTTTACTTGCACTCTGCCAGCTGCAATAAAATATGAGTTAAATCCCAAGGTGATGGCTCTTCCTCTGCTTCTCCATGCTCTTTCTGCATTGCTACAGCTACTTTGAACAAGAATGACATTCTGGTCTAATTAAGCACTTTATTTTAAAAGCAAAGGCGTGCTTAAGGTATTAAAGTTTGTTTGGGCAACATCATTTCCCCTATCTTGAAATTTTGAAGTTTTTCCCGGGCAAAACGGGAAGCACATACTGTTTTTTCTACACAAAATGGCCACAAATTAGGGGAGACTCCAAAAATTTCTGTTTATATTTATTTATGATATATCTCAATTGTATGTATTTTTAGCACGGGTTTGGCAAAAAAGGAAAACAAAAAATAAACTGAAACCTTGCCAATTGCCCAGTAAAACTATAAAGTAGTGTTTTCCTTAAAAAGGAAACCCTCATCAGTTCATACGTAGCGGCCTGTTCTATAGGAAGGAAAGGGAAATTTCCTCTCTAAATTTTTTCCTCAAATAACTCAAAAAATATTCTACTTAAATCAAAAATGACAAAAAACAAATGGTGACAAAGCTTCAGAACACCTCTTAAACAAGTTAGTCAAGATTTTTGCCCATTAAACCCCCTACTTTGACTTTGGGAAAATTTGGGGCATTTTGTCTATCTTTTCCCCCTTGCAGCTGGGCAGCAGGATGAGATGCGTCACAATAGCATTTTTTAAACAAACAACGTATTTGCTAGTATATAAATGTTGTAGGTAAATTCATAGCCCTTTAAGTATTATCAAAGGGCTTTTTTTGTTTTTTGCGGGGGCTGTAAGTTACCTATGCCCCAAAAAGTAGTTACAGAACCTTAAATGCTAAAAAGCCAAAGGTTAATAAAAGTGAAACTGGTTGCATTTTTTGGGAATAAAGGCTCTTGGATTCCAAACACGGCAAAATTATTACGCGTTTCACAGAAGGTGCTTTGGCGTGCTCCCCTGATACCCCAATCTGAACCCCCAGATGGAGATATAATATCATCCTTTTATGTACCCCCCCCCCCACCCCGGGACAGGGGGGGTTTTTGTCCAAATTTCCCTGACATGTATTTTTTTTTAATGTCCAATATAAAACGGGCCCATAGCTAATGCAAACTATGTACCTATACTATGAATTAAAAAGGTAAATGGACAACGTAAACCCTGTTTTTTTTAATAACTGCCGGGGAAACACTCTAAAAGTCGGGAAACAGGTAACCAAAAATAACCCCTTTCCCCAAAACTTGCAGACTCTGGAGCGGTTATTCAAGCTCACTGTACTTTCCCCAAATATAACATCGTTTGTGACCTGTTGATCAGTCACCCGTTTTGCACTATTGAGTACCTCATATTTATCAATAAAAATATGTGTTTTCACTACCCTTTAAAAGATTATGAGGGTCGGTATGGACACGAAAGCTGAAGAAATAGACGACCCATGACTGACATATATAGATGTGGGCAAACCCTTTAAAGTCTGAACCCACTCGCGACGGTGTTTGTAGTCCCATACCCCCCCTCCCCGGGTGAAAAATTTAGGGGGGTTTTTTGCCTGGCCGGACCCCCCTGCCACCCCCAAAATAGGGGTACGCTCCATTTTCGCCCTTTAGATTATTTTGCGTTTTCTGCTTTTGAAACCCCAAACAAATTTTGTGTGTTCATAAAGCTAAAATGCAATCTCTCACTTTTTATTGGATGGAAGTTTTGTATAAATCCAAACTCTCTTATAATGCCATGTGCTTACTCTCATAACATATTTGACCAATATTTTGAGGGGGAAAACAGAGAAATTTCTATATATAAAATATTATTATATAAATATAAGATAGATAATAATAATTATTAATTTTTTATTATTTTTTTTTTTTTTTTTTTTTTTTTTTTTTTTTTTTTTTTTTTTTTTTTACATGCCCTCATAATGGCGTGCCACTCTTGAAAAACCCCCCCAGGGGCATACTGCATTGCGTCTGCCAGCTTCTGCCCCATTTTATGCCTTGGGGTTATATTGAATATTGTTTTGGACTGAACACAAAGTTTTTTCGGCTCATAAACTAAAATCATGGCGGCACTCCTTTTTATCTTTATGACGTCATTCATCTTTTGACATTACAAAAGCATCGCACCCATGCACACTTCACACCAAAACATCATACATAACACACCACCCCCACACACAACCCAAAACACAACACGCAAAATATGCGCGCACGTGAAATCCACACACACAAACAGATGTGTCTCTATTACTTTTGTCACCTGCCTGGGTTGTCGCATCTAACTATCTCTGTTTTTTTTTTTTCCCTTCCCCCCAAGTCGCACTTTATTTTTCGTATCTCTCTCTTTCTCTGCACATAACCCCTACTCCCTCCCCCCTTGTATCGACTTCAACCACTAAAATTTAAATAGTCACCACAGCAGACTCCGCAACCCGAAGTTCAGCATAATTTTCAGCCAAGTCCAACCTTTCATGCTCATGGGAAGCGGGGTTCCCCTGGTTCCTGCGCGCGTACCAGCGCCCGTGTACTTATAGCCCCAGAATCCGAAACCCGGGTCACATTCCCGATCCTCAGCAAAACAAGGGAACTCATCCACTACTATAACATCCTTTCTGACCTCTACTAACTTTGGTTACTGTAAAAAAAAAATAGTAGTCAAAACATTTTACACTTCCCTGTACACAAACTTGTCCCTGAGGTCCTTACTTACTCTCCGGTGACATATGAACACTCACACATATAACCCCGGAAGTGAGTCCTTTTTCCCGGGGGTCCACCCTGTTGACACCCGGGGTTAAAGGCAACAGGAACACTGACTAGGATATGGATGGGTACGTCCCTCTACAAAATTACATGTGTATTTTTTGGAGGGAAAAGCAATTTCAATCAAAACTGCAAGATATGCAAAGGGGCTGAAACACTAATCTTCCTTTCCTGTTTTCAAAGAAAAATTTCATGCTGTCAAAAAAAAATAGTTTTTGATTTATTAATTTTGTTAAAGCAATGGTCTTCTCCTCGATTGATAATGATATCTAAAAAAATCTGACCACATGGCATGTAGTAAGTAAGGAAAAGGGACAGCCCTTCAGGGAAAGTAAACTGATGCTTAACTTCAGCCTTTTATATTAGTAGAGGTCCATGATGTTTGGATGATGCTTTGACATATTACCTTAAATTTTTGCAGGTCATTTATACCGTTTTGTGAATAGATTTTGATCAAATCAAGCCATTAGCTCTGCAGACCAGAGTCGATAAAGGCTGACCCTATTTGACCCTTCAGTTTGCCCACCATCAGTGTTCTGTCCAGAACCCCTCTCTCTCCTCTCTCCTCCCCCTCTCTCTCTCCCTCTCTCCTCTCTGTCTCTCTCCCCTCTCTGTCTTTCTCCTCTCTGTCTCTCTCCCCTCTCTCTCTCTCCTCTCTCTCTCTCTCTCTCTCTCTCTCTCTCCTTTCTCTCTCTCCTCTCTCTCTCTTCTCTCTCTCTCTCTCTCCTCTCTCTCCCTCTCTCTCTCTCTCCTCTCTCTCTCTCTCTCTCTCTCTCTCTCTCTCTCTCTCTCTCTCTCTCTCTCTCTCTCTCTCTCTCTCTCTCTCTCTCTATCTCTCTCTCTCTCTCTCTCTCTCTCTCTCTCTCTCTCTCTCTCTCTCTCCTCTCTCTCTCCTCTCTCTCTCTCTCTCCTCTCTCCCTCTCTCTCTGACCTCTCTCTCTCTCTCTGACCTCTCTCTCTCTCTCTCTCTGACCTCTCTTTCTCTCTCTGACTCTCTGATCTCCTCTCTCTCTCTCTCTCTCTCTCTCTCTCTCTCTTTTCTCTCTCTCTCCTCTTCTCTCCCTTTTTTCCTCTCCTCCTCTCTCCTTTTCCTCTCCCCC
>NC_051390.1:53050461-53052961 GCF_015228065.2 Penaeus monodon | reverse complement strand
AATGACGATAATTATGAGAATCATAAAAAATGATAAGTATAATTTTAGAGCAATTTAGTATTATTGATAATTATAAGATCAACAGCGATTGTAATAAAAGTGATGATGATAATGATGATAATAAAAGATGAGTGATAAGGAGGATATTTAAAATGATAATGATAACTTTAATAATGATGATATAATAATTGTGATGATTATAACAATAGTGACGTTGATAATGATGCAATAATGATAATAACAATACGGCAACATTAATAAGAGAAAACAAATAATAGTATGATAATGATAGTAGAAGCCATAATGTAAATGAAAATGAAGTAACATTAATAACATTTATAGTAATATTATGATGACAATGGTGATAAAACAGAAATATTAATGCAAATGAAAAGAACAGAAAAAAATAACACCAATAACAGTGAAAAATGATTATGCTCGTAATTATGATATAAACAAAGAAAACAACAATAACGATGATGATGATAATAATAATATTTATAATGATAATAATAATGATAACTGCAACGGTTGTATGGTTATACAGTAGACACAATTTGTATGTGTATGAACTAATTGATAGCAGATGATAGATATGATTGCATTACCGATATAGTGTAGCATATGTAGTACATATATAGTATAGTTTTGTATAGTATAGTATGGTGCCTTCCGGTTATGCACACACACACAAGAACACACACACACACACACACACACACACACACACACACAGAGAGAGAGAGAGAGAGAGAGAGAGAGAGAGAGAGAGAGAGAGAGAGAGAGAGAGAGAAAGTAACATATATAGAGAGAAAGAGAGAGGGAGAGAGAGAGAGAGAGAGAGAGAGAGAGAGAGAGAGAGAAAGAGAGAGAGAGAGAGATGGTAACACACACACACACACACACACACACACACACACACACACACACACACATATATATATATATATATATATATATATATATATATATATATAATATATATATATAGAGAGAGAGAGAGAGAGAGAGAGAGAGAGAGAGAGAGAGAGAGAGAGAGAGAGAGAGAGAGAGAGAGAGAGAGAGGGAGAGAGAGAGAGAGATACAGAGAGACAGAGACAGCCAAACAGCAGACAGACACAAACATTGAGACAGACAGTTATAAAAATTGAACAATCTATATAAACAGAAAGGTGATAATAATAATAATAATAATAATAATAATAATAATAATAATAATAATAATAATAATAATAATAACAATAACAATAATAATAATAATAATAATAATAATAAACGATCGGAATTTTAAGAAATGAACAAACCCAGACGAAAGAAAGAAAGAAAAAAAAAGAAAGGGTAAGAAAAACAACAAGATTTCGATGCCACAGTAATCTCACAGAATGCTCGCCCGCAGCTGGAATTACTTACTTGAGTGCAATGTAACCCGCGCATATTTGAGAGTCACGCAGCCATCTAAAAATACAGTTATGAAGATCAAACGCGAGGTAACACACACAAAAAAAATATATATGTTATAAAAAAAAAGCTGACCCTTTAATGATATGAACAAGTTGTCAAGCTGGGTCGGATTTTTTGCCCAGGTGTGGGTGCGTGTGTGTGTGTAAGTGCGTACGTATGTGTGTTAGTGTGTACATAGGTTAGAGGGATGTTTGCGTGTGTTTTTGTTTGTTGGTTTGTGTGTGTTTTTGATTGTTTGTGTGTACGTTTTTGTTTGTTTGTTCGTGGGTGTGTGTGTAATGAATTTAAATATACCTTGTGTCTTGAAAAGATTAAAAGACTGTCGCATTAATACATCACAGATATTGTACACGAAATACCCACAAAAACAAAACTCATAAATACGAAATATGGAAATAAATATAAAAACAAGACAAATAAAAAAAACACAATCACGCAAATAAAAACAAAAGAAAAATAAATAGATAAATAAGCATATAGATAAACATATAAGTAGATATATAAACAAGTAAACTAATAAATAAGTATATAGATAAAGATATAAACAAACAAATAGATAAATGAATAAATAGATGAATAGATGTGTCAGTAGATAAATAAATAGCTAGAAAATATATAAATAAATCAATAAATTAATTAATAAACAAAAATAAATAGATAAATAAATAAACACATAAACAGATTAATAGATAAACATAGATAAATAAGTAAACATATAGATAGATAAATATGTAAACATATAGATAGATAAATAAGTAAAGATATAGATAGATAAATTAATAAACAAATAAATAGAAAACAAATAACCGCATAAAAAACACAGGTAAATAAATAAACACATATATACACCGACCAATAGATAACCAAAAAAACAAACAGATAAAAAAAATAAGATAAATTACATTCAAAAAAAAAAAAAAAAGCTCGTGTGTCGGTGCGTGTCAATGGCGAGGTCGTCCGCGTGGGCCCCTCGGCGACGCGCGAGCCCCCAGTTGCCATAGTCAGACGGGGGCGACTAAGGACTCCACGAACCATTCCG
>NC_051390.1:53040461-53047961 GCF_015228065.2 Penaeus monodon | reverse complement strand
TCTCTCTCCTCTCTCCTCTCTCTCTCTCTCCCTTCTCCCTCTCTCCCTTCTCTCTCCTCTCTCCTCTCTCTCTCTCCCTTCTCTCTCCTCTCTCTCTCTCCCTTCTCCCTCCTCTCTCTTTCTCGTCCCCTCAAAATCCAGCAAAAGAGGCTGGACTGAGGAGGGCTTAGGTTTCGGGACCAGAACTGATCGACGCTGGGGAGCGACTCGCCACGTGACCTCCCTTGGCAGATGGGTCATTCGGGCGCTGGCTGACCCCGCTCTGACCTCGCGATGGTTGGGGGGGAGGGAGGAAGGGAGGGAGGGTTGAGTGGGGGGGGGAGATATGGAGGAAAGGAAGAGGAGATACGGGAGGGAGGGGGAGGGAGGGGAGATATGGAGGGGGAGGGAGGGAGGGGGAGATATAGGGGTGAGGGGGGGAGTGATATGGGGGAGGGGGAATGGAGATATGGGAGGCATGGAGGAGGAGGAGGGAGGGGCGTGAGATGGGTATGGGGAGGGGGAGAGTTGAATATGCAAGGTTTGGTGAGGGAGGGATGAGGTAGAGTGGGAGAGGGGGGAGAGGGGGGAATGGTGGATGGGGAGGAATGATGGTGGAAGGATGGGGTTAGTGGGGGAGGGAGGGATGGGGTTGGCGGTAAGAGGCTGGATGGCGTAGAGATAGGTGGGTAGGGGAATAGGAGGGTGGGAGGGGAGGGGGGCGGGGAGTAAGAGGGAGGGAGGGGAGAGGGAGGGAGGAGAGAGGAGGTGAGGGGGAGGGGGGAGAGAGGAGGTGAGGGGGAGGGGGGAGAGAGGAGGTGAGGGGGAGGGGGGAGAGAGGAGGTGAGGGGGAGGGGGGAGAAAGGAGGTGAGGAGGAGGGAGGGAGGGGAGGGAAGGGGAGGGGGAGCGTAGCCAACACGTGTGCCCGTCGGACCCGCTGGCCATGTCATCGGCTACACAAACACCTGACCTCTTGCCTCTTGCCTCTTGCCTCTTGCTTCTTGCCTCTTGCTTCTTGCCTCTTGCCTCTTGCCTCTTGCCTCTTGCCTCTTGCTTCTTGCCTCTTGCCTCTTGCTTCTTGCCTCTTGCCTCTTGCTTCTTGCCTCTTGCCTCTTGCTTCTTGCCTCTTGCCTCTTGCCTCTTGCGTCTTGCCTCTTGCCTCTTGCCTCTTGCCTTCGTCCGCCGCTTCGTCTGGTTTAGAAGGTTTTAAAAAGTTGTTTTTTTTCTTTTCTTTTTACTTTCGTTATCTGAATGTTGTTTGTGTTTCTGTTGTTATTTTGTTTTTGTCGTTTGTGGTTCTTCCGTGTGCGTGGGGCTTGTTTGTGTTTTTATCTTGCTTTTTTGCTCTCCCACTCTTTCTTTGTTTTTTGTTTTATTCTTTAATCCCTCACCTTCATTTTCTCTATCAACTCCCCCTCTCTCTCACTCTTTCTCTCCCTCATTTTCTTCATCCTCTCCCTCTCCCTCTCCCTCTCCCTCCTCCTCCTCCTCCTCCTCCTCCTCCTCCTCCTCCTCCTCCTCCTCCTAATCCTCCTCCTCCCCCCCCCCATCTCCCTCTCCCTCTCCTCAATTTCCTTTTCCATCTCCTCCTCCATCTCCCTCGCCCTACCCTTCGTCCTCGTTCGTACTCTTTCCTCCCCCCCCCCCCCTCCCCCTCCCTCTCCCTCTCTCTCTCTCTCTCTCTCCTCTCCTCCTCTCCTCATCATCCTCTCTCTCTCCTCTCCTCTCCTCTCTCTCTCTCTCTCTCCCTCTCTCTCTCTCTCTTTCCTCTCTCTCTCGTCCTCTCTCTCTCTACTCTCTCCTCTCTCTCTCTCTCTCTCTCTCTCTCTCTCTCTCTCTCTCTCTCTCTCTCTTGGACAGACGCTTTAGCATCTTACCCTGACTTTTTGCAGGGCATGTACACTCTTTTATCAAATTTTCCTCCCTGACTCCCTCCCTCCCTTCCTCACTCCCTCCCTTCTTCACTCCCTCCCTTCCTCACTCCCTCCCTTCCTCACTCCCTCCCTTCCTCACTCCCTCCCTTCCTCACTCCCTCCCTCACTCCCTCCCTTCTTCACTCCCTCCCTTCTTCACTCCCTCCCTTCCTCACTCCCTTCCTCACTCCCTCCCTTCCTCACTCCCTCCTTCCTCACTCCCTCCCTTCCTCACTCCCTCCCTTCCTCACTCCCTCCCTTCCTCACTCCCTCCCTTCCTCACTCTCTCCCTTCCTCACTCCCTCCCTTCCTCACTCCCTCCCTTCCTCACTCCCTCCCTTCATCACTCCCTCCCCTCCTCACTCCCTCCCTTCCTCACTCCCTCCCTTCCTCACTCCCTCCCTTCCTCACTCCCTCCCTTCCTCACTCCCTCCCTTCTTCACTCCCTCCCTTCCTCACTCCCTCCCTTCCTCACTCCCTCCCTTCCTCCCTCCCTCCCTTCTTCACTCCCTCCCTTCTTCACTCCCTCCCTTCCTCACTCCCTCCCTTCCTCACTCCCTCCCTTCCTCACTCCCCCCCTTCCTCACTCCCCCCCTTCCACACTCCCTCCCTTCCTCACTCCCTCCCTTCCTCACTCCCTCCCTTCCTCACTCCCTCCCTTCCTCACTCCCTCCCTTCCTCACTCCCTCCCTTCCTCACTCCCTCCCTTCCTCACTCCCTCCCTCTCCCTCTCCCTCTGTCTGGCCCCCTCCCCCTCTTCCTCTCTCTGGCCCCCTCCCCCTCTCCCTCTCTCTGGCCCCCTCCCCCTCTCCCTCTGCCCCCCTCCCCCCTTTTTCGGACTTTCACTGAGATTGGCTTCACTGCTTTTTTATTTCATTTAAAAAGCCTTGCAATTACTTCTTTTCCAGAGAATTCATTCAAGCTTGAATAGAAATCCGCTCAGAGGCTCCCGTGCGTGCGTGCGGGCGTGCGGGCGTGCGGGCGTGCGTGCGTGCGGGCGCGTGCGGGCTGAAGAGCAGGTGTCAGAGGAAGAATGGAGGGGGGGGGGAGGGGTGCGATTCGTAAAGCAAAGGGGGGGGGGCGAGGGAGAAGGTGTGGGAGATAGATGGAAGGAGTGAGAGAGAGGGAAGGGGTGATAGAGATAGATAGATAGATAGTTAGATATAGATAGATAGATAGATAGATAGATAGTTAGATAGATAGATAGATAGATAGATAGAGATAGAGATAGGGGGGAGGAGAAAGAAAGTGGGAGAGGGAAATAAAAAAAAAGGATAAATAACATGAAAATTGTGATCACTCTTGATATAATATACAAACATCGTGTGGTGGACGATGGATGTGAAAATGATTTTATGAAAAATGTATATGATCATGTGATCATTTCTGTTTAACGAAGTAACGGTAGAAGTGGCATTTGAGCGTGTAATTGTTTGAGATTTTCTTTTTGTGATTATTTTCTTTTCCTCTCGCATCACTTCTCTCTGTCGCTTTCCCTCCTTCCCTCCCTCCTTTTCCTATGCCTTCCCTTTTTCCCTCCCCCTGTGGTTTCTCTCTTTCTCTCCCTCCTTCCCTCCTTCCTACGCTTGACTCAATTCACTCTTTCTCACTTTCTCGTCCCTTTTCCTTTCCCTCTTTCACTTCTTCCTCTTCCTTTCCTTTCCCACCCCCCTTTCTCTTCCTTCCCTCTTTCTCCCCCCTCCCCCCTACTCCTTCCCCTCTCCCTCCCTCTTCCCCTCTCCCTCCCTCTTCCTCTATCCCTCCCTCTTCCCCTCTCCCTCCCTCTTCCCCTCTCCCTCCCTCTTCCTCTCCCCTGCCTCTCCTTTTCTCTCTCTTTCCCTTTTCCGATCATTCACTGAGATCAGGTAGGATGAGTAACGAACTCCTCGGCGACTAAGCTTTTGTGGAGCCATCTATGTGTCAGCGAAATCACTAAACTTAAGTCACAGTTAGCATGGCATATAGTAGTGTACATGTCATCCCGGCGTCTTGGGTAAATAACAAGCTGCCAGTAGTCGTTGTATCAACTCTAAGGCATTGATTTTATTTTCGAAATGATTTTAGCAATTATGGAATGTGAAGTTTGACGGATAAGGATCGTTACGGGCGTATGCGTACAGGTGGGCGTGGGCGTGGAGCCACATAGGCCGTGCCGAGTTATGCCTTGTTAGGAACATTGGGCGTGGCGGCGGCAAAGGAGTGTGCACTCAACAGGCATTAGGTTTTGGCCTACCCTGCCTTTTGATGGGCGTACGTGTCCTGTTGATCGGTCAGCTATGGGCGTACCTTGCCAAGTTTGGGCGGGAAGCGGGGTGTACGGTGGGCGTGTAGGGGAACAGGCCGTGTGGAACGATGAACGAAGGGCGGAGAGGGTAAGGACGTTGTGGGATTGCAAAACGTTCTGAAATGGTGAATATTTAATTTAATCTCCCTCGAAACTATACACAATGAACAGACGTAACCAAAAAGAAGAAGAAGAAAAAAAAGGCGTTGACCATAGCGAATAGGAAAAAAAAGCAGGCAGAGGCAGCAGGCGTCGAACCGAGGCAGAGATCGAAGGAATGTAAATCACACCCGAATCGGCGGTGGAAAAGCGTCGCAAGGGCAAGGCATGGGGGGAGGGGGGAGGGCAAGGCAAGGGAGGGAGGGGTTGAGGGCAGGGCAGGGCAGGGGAAGGAGGGGGAGAGGACAGGGCACGGGAAGGAGGGGGAGAGGACAGGGCACGGGAAGGAGGGGGAGAGGGCAAGAGGGTAGGGAGGGAGAGGGCAGGGCAGGGGGGGAGGAGGAAGGGGGATGTTGCGTGATGCGTCGCTGGCACAGAGGAACAAGACCCACCGAAGGGAATCAGGGCGTGAAGGCTGGATTGTTGGGCCAAGAGTGTCAGCGGAGTGGCACGCTGGCATGGGCTCGGGGGATGGCGTGGGGAGACTCGGATGCTTGGTCGCGGTCGGGCTGGATTTGGTCTGAATTGGGTCTGGGTTTGGGCGTCTTTCTTCCTTCCGTCCCTCTCCTTCACCCTCTTCTAAAATACCAAACGAGTCCTAGAGAAGCGAAGAGGAGAGGAGAGGAGAGGAGAGGAGAGGAGAGGAGAGGAGAGGAGAGGAGAGGAGAGGAGAGGAGAGGAGAGGAGAGGAGAGGAGAAGAGAAGAGAAGGTGTCAGCGGGGTGACACGCTGGCATAGGCTAGTGGGATGGACTTGATCAACTCTGGTCTAAATTTGGTCTAGATTTGGGCGAGATTTAGTAAAGGCTTGGTCTAGATTGGGTCTGGTCAACATGTTTTCTAGATTTGGACGAAATTTGGTCTAAATTTGGTCTAGTTTCGGTGGACTGGCCTCTCATTGGGAAGCGACGTGTTCGGATAACCTTGAATGGTTGTTTGGTCGATGGAGTTGTTCGACTGGGTGAGCCTGTGGGGGGGGGGGTGACGAGTTTGTTGTTTACGAGGTGGATGGCGTTAGATCAAGGTATTCTGGCTCGGGTTGCCACACGTAATGATACTCCGGAGGCCTATAAATCAAGGGACAGACGCAGGTGCAGAGTAAGGCAAAAAATCAAACAAACAGAATAGTAACAGAAGCAGAGGCAGAACTAGATTCAGGAGTAAAGGCAAGACGAGGCAAGGAAGGGTATGAGGAATGTGGGGATTAGTCTCCGTCTCCTTATCTCCTCTCTCGTCTCCATATCTCTTTCTCTTGTTCTCCTGCCTTCCTTATCCTTTTAATTTATCAATGAGTGTCGTTGCTCCTCTCCGTATCTTCTCGTATTCTTCGCATTGCATTTACTTCTTGAGTTTTTTTCGCCCCCCCTTTTCTCTTTTATCATTGTTGTTTCATCCTATTTTTCCCTCTCCTTGAACTCCGCCGAGACAAACACGACCGCAGTCCTCCTTAAGATACATTCCACAATGATCCAATCAGCCAAAGCATTTCCGTATCTCGTTGCTACCTCTTTCTCTTTTTCTTCAGGTTCTGTTCTCTTTTATTTTATGGTCTTATCTCTCTTTTTCTCTCTTTCTCTTCTTTTTTTTTCTTTTCTTTTTCTTTTTCTTTTCTTTTCTTTTCTTTTCTTTTCCTTTCTTTTCTTTTCTTTTCTTTTCTTTTTTCCTCTCTTCTTTTCTGTTCTCTACTCTTCTGTTCTGTTCTGTTCTCTTCTCTTCTCTTCTCTTCTCTTCTTTTTTTCTTCTCTTTTCAACTCTCCTCTCCTCTCCTATCCTCTCCTGCCTCTCATATCATCTCAATTTCTCGATTTTCGTTTTCTTGCGTATGTATGTATGTGGCATAGGTCCTAAACTCGCATATGCGTGCACAGTGAGAGAGAGAGAGAGAGAGAGAGAGAGAGAGAGAGAGAGAGAGAGAGAGAGAGAGAGAGAGAGAGAGAGAGAGAGAGAGAGGGGGGGGGGGAGAGATAGAGAGAGAGAGAGAGAGAGAGAGAGAGAGAGAGAGAGAGAGAGAGAGAGAGAGAGAGAGAGAGAGAGAGAGAGAGAGAGAGGGTAGGGTAACATAGCGGGATTGACTTATTTTTAGTCGATAATAATGGGAAACTTCAGGCGAGAGGTCGTGAGGTGGAGGTGAGTGGAGGGAATGAAGATCTGTTCGTGGCCGCCCTTCCTACGCGTGGGGGGAAGGGGGAAGGGAGAAGGGAGGAGGGGGTTAAGGGAGAAGGGAGGAGAGGGAAGGGAGAAGGGAGGAGGGGGTTAAGGGAGAAGGGAGGAGAGGGAAGGGAGAAGGGAGGAGGGGGTTAAGGCAGAAGGGCTGAAGGTAGGAGAGGGAAGGGAGGAAGTAGAAGGGAGAAAGGAGGAGGGGAAGAGGGAATGGAGAAGAAGAAGGGAAGATAGAAAAAGGGGAAAGGGAGAAAGGAGAAGGGGGTTAAGGGAGAAAGAAGAGGGAGAAGGGAGAAGGAAGAAAGGGGGAAAACGAGAAGAGAGAAGGAGATAGGGAGGAGGGATTAAGGAAAAGGGAGAAGGGAGGAGAGAGAAGGAAAATGAGTGAAAGAAGAACGGAAAAGGGGGGAAAAGAGAAAGAGGGAAGAGGGAAGGGAAAAGAAAGGACGAGAAGAGATAATTAGGGGGATAATTAGGGGATAGATGATAAAAAAAGAGGAAGACGAGGAAAGAGGGAAGGGGGGGAGGGGAGGGGAGGCGGAGGGGAAGTTAAAGGGAAGGTGATTAGCGATGTGAATGGGGGGGGGGGGGGAGAAAGGCCAAAGGGGATGAGGAAGATTTTAGGAGAAGGATGAGGGGGAGAGGGGAGGACTCAGAAGGGGAAGGAAGGAGATAGGGAGGAGGGAAGAAAGCAATAGAAAAAGGAGAAAAGATGGGACAGAAGAGAAGAAAAGAAAGAGGAGAGGAGAGGAGAGGAGAGGAGAGGAGAGGAGAGGGATGGAGTGGGGTGGGGTGATGGGTACAGGAAACTGCAGCATCATGCTTTGGTACGCTGCCCAAACGAGATCAGGTTCATTTAAAGAGAGAGAGAGGAGGGGAGGAGACGAGAGAGAAGAGAAGAAGAGACAGGGGAAGAGCAGAGACAGAGACAGAGATAGAAAGAGAGGGAAGGGGAACGAGAAAAAAGAAACGAAAATAGAAGGAAGGGAAAAAAGAAGAGGGAAA
>NC_051390.1:53030547-53040361 GCF_015228065.2 Penaeus monodon | reverse complement strand
CCCCTCTCCTCCTCCCTCCCTCCCCCTTTTCCCTCCCCCCATGTTTCCTTCTCCCCAAGTACTTCCCTCTCCCCTCCCTCCCTCTCCCCTTCCCTCCCTCTCCCTCTCCCTCTCCCTCTCCCTCCCTCTCCCTCCCTCTCCCTCCCTCTCCCCAATTTTGCCTCTCCCCCACTGTTTTCCTTCTCCCCAAGTACTCTCCCTCTCTCTTTCTCCTTCTCCCTCTCCTTTTTTTTTCTCCTTTCACTCCCCTTCTGTCACTCACGCATTTGCTCAAACGCATAAGCATTATTACCTCTTCCCATTATTCCGCTTCCTCCCTCTCCATCACCCTAGTCCCCATTCCCCTCTCCCCCTCTCCCCCTCCCCTTCTCCCACTCTCCTCCTTCCCCTCCCCCTCCCCACTCCCCTCTCTCCCCACTCATACCCCCCCCACCCCCCACCCGCTCCGACTGTGCGTGCATTAATGCGTACGTGATGGGCCGCACGCGCACGCAAAACTATGGTACGCGTCGAAGTGGCCGTCAGACATTCGTGTGCAGAGGGAGTCTCCGTCCGCGAGAGAGAGAGAGAGAGAGAGAGAGAGAGAGAGAGAGAGAGAGAGAGAGAGAGAGAGGGAGAGAGAGAGAGAGAGAGAGAGAGAGAGAGAGAGAGGGAGAGAGGAGAGGAGAGAGAGAGAGAGAGAGAGAGGGAGAGGGAGAGGGAGAGGGAGAGGGAGAGGGAGAGGGAGAGGGAGAGGGAGAGGGGAGAGGGGAGAGAGAGAGAGGGAGAGAGAGAGAGAGGCAGGCAGGCAGGCTCCGCGAAGCTCCGTGAAAGTTAATTCAGACATATTTTGCATTCTAATTCCCTTCCGGGCCATTTTTGTGGTTTGGTTCGGCTTGTCTTTATCGTTTTTTTTTTATATTTCTTTTTTATTATTATTATTATTTTTTGGGCGTGTGTGTGTATAATGTCGGTGGTTGGGAAGAGGTTGCGGTTGGGGGGGAGGGGGAGGGGAGAGGGGGAAGGATGGGGGTTTGGGGTGTCGGTGGGGGTGAGGGGGAAGGATGGGGGGGTGGGGTGTCGATGGGGGTGAGGGGAAGGGATGAGGCGGGGGGGGGGGTGAGGTGGAATTGAAACTGTTGGGGGTAAAGTACCATGACTTGGTGTCTGAAGGAATCATTCGTAAGGGAAGGCGAGCATAGAGGAGGGGAGAGGGATAAGTGATAAAGGAGGGGAGAGGGATAAGTGATAAAGGAGGGGAGGTGGATAAGTGATAAAGGAGGGGAGAGGGATAAGTGATAAAGGAGGGGAGAGGGATAAGTGATAAAGGAGGGAGAGGGATAAACGATAAAGGAGGAAGAGGGATAAGCGATTGAGAAGGAGAGAGGGATAAACGATAAAGGAGAGAAGAAGGACAAGCGACGGGAAAGAGATAAAGAAAGGGAAGGGGAAGAGAGGGAAAAAGATAAATGAGGCGAGAGGAATAACCGAGGAAAGAGGAAAAAACGAAGGAAAGGATAAAGATCTGAAATATAGAAAGGAGAAGAATAAAAGATTGTGATTAAAGAAGAGCAGATAGAAAGAAAATAGGAGAGGAGGAAAAAGAAAAGGAAAACACACACAGGAAAGTGGATAAAAGAAACGGGATAAATGGATGAAAAGGGAAAGAAAAATAGATAAATCAGAGAAAGGAGGAGCGAAAACGAGAGAATAAGGTAAAGGAAACAGAGAGAGAGAGAGAGAGAGAGAGAGAGAGAGAGAGAGAGAGAGAGAGAGAGAGAGAGAGAGAGAGAGAGAGAGAGAGAGATTGAAAGAGAAGAGAGAAAGACTTTAAAGAGGAGGAAGAAGGAAAATATAGAAGAACTCATAGAATAGGGAGGAGGGGGGGTAGCGGGGGAGGGGGGGGGGGAAGGGAGCTTGACAATATGTTAGCGATGGGGGTGGGGGTGGGTGGGGGAGGAAGGGGGGTTAAGGAAAGTGAGATAACGAGTGAAGATGGGCGGATTTATATGCAAAGTAGTAGAGAGAGAAAGACGTGAGAATGAGAAGAAAAGAGGAGAGTATTAAACACAGGAGAATATTAAACACACTTTCTTATCGCCTTATCAACCGTTACGTTGCTGTGCATTGTTAGGAGTTTCGTACGACGCGTAGAAAGCGTGGGCGTGCGGGCGGCGTTGTACTATTCATTTATTTTATTCTTTAAGTCGCGGGCGTTGGGATTCTCTGATTGTGGTTTGATAGGTTACGAATTTAAAAGAAAAAGATATGATTTTTTTTTTAATTAACTTGAAAAAAAGAGGTTGTGAAGTAAAAAAAAAAAAATCTGGAGGGGATCGGATTTTTTTTTTGTTTGTTTATTTACGATAATTAGTGATATATATTTTGTTTGTTTGTCTGTGAAAATAGTAACGTTTCTCTTTATTATTATTATTTTTTTACATTTGTTTGACTGCGATTGTGATTCGCAGGTTAAGAACTCGAAACAAAATCTTGAGGAAAGAGGAAGTTGTAATATATACATTATTATTTTAGTCAATGAAAATATTTCGGTTGTTTATGAATGTAGAAGTATTTGTAATATATATATATATATATATATATATATATATATATATATATATATATATATATATATATTATATAAAACACACACACACACACACACACACACACACACACACACACACACACACACACACACACACACACACACACACATATATATATATATATATATATATATATATATATATATATATACACATTTATTTATTTATTTATTTATTTATTTATTTATTTACTTATTTACTTTTTTTCCTCGTTTGCTTTTCACGCTTTACTTAATAAGTTGTGAGTGTCGAGAGGATGGAGTTTGGCCTCGTGTCGTAGAGGCCGGTGTGGTACTACGGGTGTGGTACTCAGGTTGCAAGCACGTACCCCGATTGCATGCACACGGCACGTTGCGGATGTAGTTGCATATGCGAACAGCCTTCATCTCGGTGGTGAGGCGGAGGCGTGCGGGCGTGCGGGCGGGCGGGCGGGCGGTGGAGGTACGCCCGTGAAGGAATGCTGCTCCTGCGCGTGTCTCTGGCGCGTGCCGGTGTGGGCGGGGGTGGGGTGGGTGGGGGGGGCAGGAGGAAGGGGAGGAGGGGGAGGAGAAAGAAGAAGATGGTGAAGAAGAGGAAGACGAAGGAGATGAAGAAGAAGGGTAAGGGTAAGGGTGAGGGTAATTGTAAGGGTAAGAAGAAGATGAAGATGGAGATGGAGATGAAGATGAAAGACAAGAGGTTTGGGGAGTGTAGGGGAGGGTGGGAAGGGGAGGGTGGGAAGGGGAGGGGGAGAGGGAAAGAGGGAAGGAAGGGAAGGAGGAGGAGGAAGGGGATGGAAGGGAACGCCTTAATTATGCCTCACTGTTCGGGCCTCGTGGCATGTGGTTTGGGGAAATGGCATCTCTTGGATATTTCCAGCAAGAGGGGGGGGGGAGGTCGTGGGGGAAGGACGAGTGCGGAGTGGGAGGGTTTGTGCAAGTAATGGGTCTGGAATGCTTTGAAGGAGACGCACAGATTGGGAAAGGGAAAGTAACGGTTCAATATAGAAATGGCCTTTAAATGATGACATTTTTTTTTTTCCACCTCTCTCTTTCGCACTCGCGCGCGCGAGCGCGCGCACACACACACACACACACACACACACACACACACACACACCACACACACACACACACACACACACACACACACACACACACGCGCGCGCGCGCGACAACAAAATTATTTCATCTTGTCTATCTGTTTCTCTCATTATTTGTGTCTCCCTTTCCTTCTCTTGTTCCTTGTGTGACAATTAACTCGTCTGTGGTTCCTGGTTACGTCTTGCAGGGCTGTCGATAAAGTCCAAACCGCATACAGTTCCTAGAGGGAAGTGGCCCCTAGGAACAGCCGTGCGGTTTGCGACACCACATAATCACGTCTCACCCGATACGCCCGTGTTTATTTATTTATTTATCTATCTGTGTTTATTTATTTTCGAAAGCTCCTGGGTTCAGGATTTCGCCTTCGTTGCCCAGGTGCGTTTGCCCGACCAGGTGAGAAGGATTGGAAATTCGAGTCGAAAGTCCGTGCGGTTTGCTTAGGAGAGTCTGTGACGTCACGCTTTGTGGACTTGGGAGGAGGTTTCGTCTTCGTTAAAGGGCTTGTGGGAGGGCGGTGGGCGTGGGGGTGGGCGTAGGGAGGGGAGTGGAGGAAGGTAGAGGGGAGGGGAAGAGGACAGGAGGGGAAAGGGGAGGAGGGGAGGGGAGGGGAGGGGAGGGGAGGAAGGGAGAGGAGGGGAAGGGAGAGGAGGGGAAGGGAGAGGAGGGGAAGGGAGGGGAGGGGAGGAAGGGAGAGGAGAGAGGAAGAGAAGAGAAGGGAGAGGAAGAGGAGAGGAGAGGGGGAGGGAGGGGAGGAGGAGAGGGGAGAGGGGGGTATGTCGGATTTTAGAAATTGGGCGGCGTTCTCTCTCTTGTTTTGATGTTTGTTGTTGATGTTTGATGTTTACTGTTTGCGTTTATGGTTGTTGTTTACCTTTGATGTTCATTGCTGCTGCCACTTACTGTTGTTGCTGTTTGTTGTTGTTGTCGATTGGTTATTTAGTTCGTTGTGTATTGTTTATTGCTGTTGTTAGTGTTCATGTTGTTAATTGTTGTTGATCCGTCCTCGTGGGTGCGTCGGCGGCAGGTGGACGCGTCACCTGTCGATTTAGTTAATTATCATTCATTCATTTACTTCTTTGCTCAGTCTTGCTTTGCTCGCTTTCTTTGTCTCTCGCTTTTCTTTTGTCGCTCTCTCTTTCTCCCTCTGACTGGTTGTGTGCGTGTTTGTCAGGTTTGTTTTTATTCATTTATTTTGTTTATTTATTTCTTTATTTTTATTCCGTGTGTGTGTGTGTGTGTGTGTGTGTGTGTGTGTGTGTGTGTGTGTGTGTGTGTGTGTGTGTGTGTGTGTGTGTGTGTGTGTGTGTGTGTGTGTGTGTGTCTGCCAGCCTGCCTGCCTGCCTGCCTTTCTGTCTGTCAATTTATCTTTCTCTGTCTTCGTATTTCTCCCTCACTCGGGTACTCGCCCACTCGCCCATCCGAGCGAGCACTAATAACCCAATCAGTCAATCAGTCAATCAGTCACTTAGTTCGTCAGTTTACTCCCAAACATCCGTCCACTCCCAGAGTCACAAATCGCACTCACTTACCTCATCGTCCCGCCACGAGTGTTTTGTAAACAGCCATGTCGTCATTGTGACTCCCTACCCCTTCTCCCTCCCTCCCTCCCTCCCTCCCTCATCCCCCTCCCCCCTTTCCCCCTCCCCCCTCCCCCCTTTCCCCCCTTCCCCTTTCATCCATACCCTCCCTCTCTCCCTCCCTCCCTCCCTTCCTTCATCCCTCCCTCCCTCCCTCTCTCCCTCCCTCCCTCCCTCCCCCCCCTTTCCCCCTTACCCTTTCATCCGTACCCTCCCTCCCTCCCTCCCTTCTCTCTCCATTGTTTAGTGGCAGAGAAAATTAATCCTGGATTTGCTTTTATGGGGTGTTACTTAGTGTACTCCCCCCCCCCCCGAGATTTCATATTGACAGGGACTGTGATAGATTAACAACTGTGGATTATGAAAGGGAAGGAGGGAGGGAGGGAGAGGGAAGGAGGGAGGGAGGGAGAGGGAAGGAGGGAAGGAGGGAGTTAGAGGGAAGGAGGGAGGGAGGGGGAGGGAACGAGGGAGGGAGAGGGAGGCAAGGAGGGAGGGAGAGGGAAGGAGGGAGGGAGGGGGAGGAACGAGGGAAGGAGGGAGAGGTAAGGAGGGAGGGAGGGGGAGGGAAGGAGGGAGGGAGGGGGAGGCAAGGAGGGAGGGAGGGAAGGAGAAGGAAGGAGGGAGAAAAAGAGAGAGAGAGGAAGAGAGGGGGAGAGCCAGAGAAACAGACGATACAGTTCCCCTTAATCCAAATTATGGTTAACATTTATCATTACCTTTATAATAAAAATAACGGTAATGACGATGGAAATCTTTCAAGCTTATGATCTATCTATCGCCGTACTAACAACAAACATTGTAGGCCTATATAACCGAGTTGTACAACAGCTATGCGCCAGAGAATGAGATAATAATTAGGCCTATCCCCCCCTCCTTCCCTCTCCCCCTCCCCCCTCCACCTGGTTCAGAGGAAGCCAAAAAATGAGGTGAAACTTCGACCTTGAACTTAGTGACAAGTGTTAGCTGGGTTGACCTGTTGACCCGCCGGAGGGTGGAGGCTGGCCGGAAGGAAGGGCGAGGGGCGGGAGGCCACGGTGCCGCTGGCGGTGTTGGTGTTGATGGTTGTTGTTGGTGATGTTTGTTGTTGGTGATGTTTGTTGTTGGTGATGTTTGTTGTTGGTGATGTTTGTTGTTGGTGATGTTTGTTGTTGGTGATGTTTGTTGTTGGTGATGTTTGTTGTTGGTGATGTTTATGATGATGATGATGTTGATGTTGACGTTGGTGTTGATGTTTGTTGTTGGTGATGTTTGTTGTTGGTGATGTTGTTGGTGATTTATGATGATGATGATGTTGATGTTGACGTTGGTGTTGATGTTTGTTGGTGATTATGTTTGATGTTGATGTTTGTTGGTGATGTTGATTGATGTTGCTGTTGATGTTTTTGTAGTTGATGTTGATGTTTTTTTTTTGATGTTGATGTTCTTGATGTTGATGCTGGTGATGATCATGTTGATGATGATGATGATGTTGCTAATGTTATTGTTTTCATCATACCATTACGGATGTTTTTATTTGTGATTGATTACGTTCTCGTGATCGCCTCTCTGCTTGCCTCAAAGATTTTGTAGGTCTGCTTATTTCCCATTAATTACCATCAGTCATTTGTATTCATTCTCTTTATATTCCCGCTCTTCCTAGCTCGCCATTTTGTCTTTTGCCTCCTTTATCTTTTACGCCATGTGTCTATTATCCCCGTGTTTTATTGCGTTTGTCTGTTATCTCCTCGTTTTATTGCGTTTGCCTATTATCTCCTCGTTTTATTGCGTTTGCCTATTATCTCCTCGTTTTATTGCGTTTGCCTATTATCTCCCTGTTTTATTGCGTTTGCCTATTATCTCCTCGTTTTATTGCGTTTGTCTGTTATCCCCGTGTATTATTGCGTTTGTCTATTAATTCCTTGTTTTATTGCGTTTGTCTGTTATCCCCGTGTTTTATTGCGTTTGTCTATTATATATTTTTATTTTATTTTATTGTATCCCTTCTCGTTTCCATGGACTCCGAGCGAGGTCGTGTGGCCAGGCGAGCGGTGTTATCAGTTTTATCTTATCGGGCCGACGCTGTGATGATCTTTGGCGTTTTCAAGGGCCCGTGTTGGGTTGTTCGGATGGACATGGAATCGTGAGAAATGCTTGGGGTTATGTTGGGGAGGAGGGGGAGTTAGGAGGGTGAGTGCGGGGGGGGTGGAGGAGGGGGAGGGTGGGAGATAGGGAGGGGTGAGGAGGGAAGGGGGTGAAGGGGGAGGGAGGGGAAGGATGAGGGGGGGGGGAGAGGGGAAGATGATGTAGAGGAAGAGGAGGGGAATGGAGAATGTAGGGGGGAAGTAAGACTGTGGAGGGGAAAATATGAAGATTTTTTGGTGGATGAGAGAGAGAGAGAGAGAGAGAGAGAGAGAGAGAGAGGAGAGAGAGAGAGAGAGAGAGAGAGAGAGAGAGAGAGAGAGAGAGATGAGAGAGAGAGAGAGAGAACCAAGAAAGACACTAGGTGAGAAAGAAGAAAAAGAAGAAGAAGAAAAGGAAGGAAAAGAAAAAAGATAAAACACCCACAAAAAGGCTCGGAACAGAGACAAGAGGCGAGGAGCGAGATCGCGGCCTTCGTCAGCAGATTCGCTTCCTCGCCGTGACGTCGAAACCGCGAGAGACGTCGTGGCGTGGCGCGTCTCGGCTCCGGGGTGGTTAGGCCTACGTTGCTCTCGCTCCTCGCTACGCCTTCTCTTCCTTGCGCCTTCGTGCCTCTCCTGTTTGTTGTTGTTGTTGTTGTTGTTGTTTTCCGCCGACGATTCGCTCCGTCTTTGTCTTTTTTTCGTTCTTCGTGTCTTGTCTCTTCCTATTTTTGTTTTGTTTGTTTGTTTGTTTTGTTTCTGTGTTTGTTTTCGTCTTTGATTCGTTTTTCGCTCTCCTTCATATCTTAACCGTTTTTTTGTTTTGGTCCTTGATTCTTTCCTTTTTCGTCTGTTTTTTCTTCTTCTCCTCCTCCTTCTCCTTCTTCTCTCCTATTTTCTTGCCTACGCTCCTATTTCGACTCTCTCCCCCCCTCGTTCTTATCTCTCCCGTTCCCTTGCCTTCGTCCTTGATTCCTTCGTCCTTGATTCCTTCGTCCTTGATTCCTTCATTCTTACACCCTTTTCGTATTTCCCCCTTATTTCTTGTGTTCGTCCGTCGCCCCTTCTTCCTCCGTCTCCTCTTCCTCCGTCTCCTCTTCCTCCGTCTCCTCTTCCTCCGTCTCCTCTTCCTCCGTCTCCTCTTCCTCCGTCTCCTCTTCCTCCGTCTCTTCTTCCTCCGTCTCCTCTTCCTCCGTCTCCTCTTCCTCCGTCTCCTCTTCCTCGGTCTCTTCTTCCTCACCTCGTCTCTCCCCCTTTCTTGTATATGTCCTTGATGGGAAATTCCCCCTCATACTGGACCCATTTGCCACGTCTGGCGTACGTCAGGCTGCCAGTAGGACGCCCGTATCAGTGTGGCATGACGTCACCAATGCCATTGTTCTTTACGACAGAAGAAAATGCGTTTTGAACACCGTGATTGTGGGGTTGGGTGGGGGAAGGGGAGGGTGCGGTGGGGTGGGGGAACGGGAGGGTGGGGTGGGGTGGGGAGGGAGATAGGGAAGGATGAGGGAAGGGGGAGAGGGAAGGGGAGGGAGGAGGAGGGAGAGGGATGGGGGAAGGAGGAGGGAAGAGGGATGGGGGAAGGAGGAGGGAAGAGGGAGGAGGAGAGGAGGAGATGGGAAGGGAGGGGTAGGGTAGGGTATGTTATGTCATGCTATGTTATGTTAGGGAATATAGAGAAGGTTAGAGTAGGGTAGAGTAAGGTAGGGAAGGGTAGGGTAGGGCAAGGTAAGTAGGAGGTGGGGAGTGGGGGTGTGAAATTTCCTCCTCCTCCTCCTCCCCCCCTCCTCCCCCTCCCCCTCCCCCTTCAGAGCCGGTGGATTTTTGGGCTTTGAACGACATTTACTGCTTTGTTAATCTGTTTATTAATGCATAAATACATTTAATAATCAGACTTTTTCAAATACTAAAGCTCACTTGGAGCTCCTTTTATGAACCTCGGATTTGTGTTTTTTTTATTATTTAAAGAAAATCTGCAGATCTTGGATGTTATGGCTATTTTCTGGAGGAGTTACCAGATTTGCGAAGGGGGGGGGGAGTGGAGGTTACTTTTTTCGAGGTCAGTATGGCATTATCCCCCACCCCCCTTTGACAATCTGAAGAAATTTCGCTTGAGTTGTCTCCCTCCCTCTCCCTTCCCCTCTCCCTGTGCTTCTCCCTCTCTCTCTATCTCTTTCCCTCTCTCCCCCCCCCCCTCTCTCTCTCTCCTCTCGCCCCTCTCCTCTCTTCTCTCGTCCTCCCCCTTTTCTCTCTCTCTCTCTCTCTCTCTCTTTCCTCTCCCTCTCTCTCTCTCTCTCTCTCTCTCTCTCTTCCCCTCTCTCCCCTCTCGCTCTCTCTCTCTCTCTCTCTCCCCCCTCTCTCTTTCCCCTCTCCCCCCTCTCTCTCTTCCCTCTCTTCTTTTCCCCTCTTCCCCCCTACCCCCCTTATTCCCCCTCTCCCTTCCTCTCCCTCCCTTCCTTCACCCC
>NC_051390.1:53020547-53023047 GCF_015228065.2 Penaeus monodon | reverse complement strand
TGGGGTTTGTGTTGTCTCAGTCGACTCGGCCCTGAATGGGAGGGAGAGGGAGAGAGAGAGAGAGAGAGAGAGAGAGAGAGAGAGAGAGAGAGAGAGAGAGAGAGAGAGAGAGAGAGAGAGAGAGAGAGTACTGGCGTCAGCATGTTGGGGTCAAAGTCGGAAAGCAAAGGAAATAGGTAGCCTATCGCATCATCCCGCGGCTTAGTAAGTAAGAAAAAAAAAGGCGATGGGCGGGGGGAGGAAAGACTGATGAAAGATAAAAAAAAGGAAGGAGAGAGAGGGAGATTGATGATAAATGGAGAAAAAAAAGATAGGAAAGAGATTTATTTTCTAGGAATGGGAATGTATTTTAAGAGGCGGGGGCGGGGGGTGGTGGTGGTGGGGAGACGGAAAGGAAGTGAAATTCACGAAATAAAGAAAAAATCTAAAATTTAACACCAAGTGAGAAATTGCAGATGGATGAGGGGGGGGGTGAGGTGTCCGAGGAGAATATGATACAGGAAGAGAGTAGAAACCCCAAGAGTGAAGACAAAGAAAAGATATGACATCGAACATTATGAAGACAGACAGAGACAGACAGACAGACAGACAGACAGACAGACACAGACAGACAGACAGACAGACAGACAGACAGACAGACAGACAGACAGACAGACAGACAGACAAAGAGAGAAGAAAGAGAGAGACAGAGAAGACGAGAGAGACGAGAGACGAGAGAGAGACGAGAAGACAGACAGAGACAAGAGAGAAGAGAGAAGAGAGAGAGGAGAGAGAGAGGGGAGAAAGAGAGAAAGGAGAAAGAGAGAGGGGAGAAAGAGAGAGAGAAAGAGAGAGAGAAAGAGAGAGAGAAGAGAGAGAAGAGAAGGAGAGAAGAAGAGAGAGAGAAAAGAGGAGGGAGAGGAGACAAGAGAGAGAGAGAGAGAGAGAGAAAGAGAGAGAGAGAGAGAGAGAGAGAGAGAGCGAAGTCCAAGAGCTGGAGACGGTCATTTAGCCGATGTAACTGAAAGTACGACCCTGTGTAGGAATTATGTTCACGGAAGATAAAGGCAAAAGATAAACGAAGTATGTGTGTGACTGATAATGAAGAACGTAAAGGAAAAAGAAAGGGGAAAAATAGACATAGATAAATAAATAGACACAGAGTTAAGGTTTAGTTTAGCCGATATTTTGGCCGATATATTTTAGTGTTTTTTTTTTTTAATGTGTATTCAGGCTGCTTGTCTCCGTGCCCAAATACCCAGAGGAGGAACTGGCATTGGGTAAGGTTGGCAACGACATAGACGCCGGTAAAGTTGGTAAGCCTGATTTTTTTACCTAATCGGTGGTTAGATTAAATGTTCTGTATCAGTACTTATCTAGGGAGGCGATTACGTGATAACGGATGAAAAAAAAGAATTGGTAAGTTGATTGCGGTTGGAAAAATAGGATGAGGAGGACGAGAGGTTAGTGTTTCGTGTGCAGTGAGGAGAGAAAGGGACGGTAGCCTCTCCGTGTTGTTTTGGTAGGTGGATTTCGTCTTCCTTCCTTCCCTACTTCCCTTCCTTCCTTCCTTCCCTCCTTCCTTTCTTCCCTCCCTTCCTTCCTTCCCTCCTTCCTTCCCTCCTTCATTCCTTCCTTCCCTCCTTCCCTCTTTCCCTCCTTCCTTCCTTCCTTCCCTCCTTCCCTCATTTCTTCCTTCCTTCCCTCCCTCTCTCCCACCTTCCTTCATTTCTTCCTTCCGTCTATCCTTCTTTGTTTTCTCTTTCATTCCTTGTTTCCTTTCTTGCTTTCTTGCTTTTTCTCTCCTTTCTTTCCTTCCTTCTGTCTCTCTTTATTTCTTTGTTTTCCCCCTTTTTCTTCCTTCCTTCTGTCTCTCTTTCTTTTTCCTCCCTTCCTTCTTTCCTTCCTTCCTCCTTCCCTTTCTTCCTCCCTTCCTTCATTAATTAATTAATTAATTCATTCATTCATTCATTCATTCTTTCATTCATTCATTCTATCCCTTCTGCTTTCTCAACATCTGCCTTAGAACAAATATATTCATCCGAGAAGGCCTATTTCCCTTGGAAATGAAGAAATCCAGAGGATTTGTATTAATCAGTGCACGGACACACACACACACACACACACACACACACACACACACACACACACACACACACACACACACACACACACACACACACACACACACACACACACACACACAGTCATATATACATATTATTCGTTATGAAAGTGACAAGCCACGCACTTCGATCAATACTTATCTAATTAAACCTCTTGCGGGAGTATTTGAAAAAAAATAATAATAATGGCGGCGTAATGAAAGCACTTGCTGGACTATTTAAATGGGAATAATTAGCTGCGTAATTCAACCCACCCGAGGGAGTAAAAAATATGGCGTAATTAAGACCCTGGCGGAGGGAGGAAAGATGGCGGCGAAGAATTCCATCGAGGCGCCATCTTCTTGCATTCTGGACTGCCCTCGCGTGCAATTGCTACGGATGTCACCAATTTAGCC
>NC_051390.1:52995910-53015447 GCF_015228065.2 Penaeus monodon | reverse complement strand
CCGGCCCACACACACACACACACACACACACACACACACACACACACACACACACACACACACACACACACACACATATGGTTATGCGCGTATTGTTCTTGCGTATTCCTCGACCTTTGCGTACCTGTGTCTCTCCCACGACCTTGCTGATTGAACCTTCTCCCTGACCTTGGCACATCTCGTTCTGTTCCTTCCGCACTTTTCGTCCGTCCTTTTTGCCATATTTTCGGTCTCAGGACCTTAGGACCTTAATTGCCATTTGTCTTTGATTTGTCGCCGTCAGTTCTTTCCATTTGTTTTGCAATCTTTTCATTTGTGATTTACTTTTCCTGCAATATGGCTCGGCGATCTGTTGCGGCCTTCTCTTGGCCTGGTTTGGTCGCGCACGGTCACGGACCAACTGTAAAACGTGTTTCGTACGTGTTCCGACTTCTGTCTCGGGCAGACAGGTCCTTGTTGGTAAATTGTGTGGGAGTTTCGGAGCTTCGTTTGCTGTACACGAGCTTTGGCTGTGACTGCCCTGTCTTTTTTTTTTTTTTTTGTATATAATAAATGCGGTCCTGTATCACTGTTCTGGACAATAAGACATTAATAGATATAAATAATTGGGAAAGATATACGTTCATATAACACGAACACGTAAATCAGATATCGACTCAAAAACATCAACAAAACAGATATCAGATAGAGAGATAAAACAAAATTAACATGAATACTAAGACCAAATGTACACAAGAAGTACATTTTTTTTATTAGAAAAGACCGACACCAGTAAACAAGAGATAGACAGCCAGTCTATTCATCCCATTAAGGGCACTGATTACGAGCCTATTAGTTAATCCTTGAAGGGACACAAATTACAAGCTTTTGGGATAATCCTTGGGCGTAATAATCAGAGCATCATCACCGCCGTAGCACTCATCATCACGTCACAATAGCAACAAGCACAACCAGTAACACACAGCTTTAACCATAACAGCTTTCAGTACCGGGAACGGAACCAGTATGAAGGATGGGAATCCGACTACCACAGTGGCTACAGGTATGGCACTTTGTTGGCGGCACCGTCGACCACGTGTTCGGTTGCCATGTGTCTTGTGTCACGTGTTTTTTTATTTATTTTTTTCTCCCTTGGCGTCTCGTTGCGTTGGTGATGTAGTAAACGATTGTTAGAAGACTTTTTCTCTCCTTTGTGTGGCCATGCGTGCGGTACAAGCCTGTGAGTATTGGGTCTTGTATCGCGCCTGGGGTATTCAGGGCGATATGCCGGATGCCCACTCGTATGGCTTCTGATTCTGTGTGCATTTTGTGAGGCATGTTGGGCGTCCCTCACCAACAGTGGGTTTATAGTATTATCTTTCCTTTTACATGACTTCTGTTGCATTGGTACCCAGCGCCGCATAGTGATTCGTGCAGTATGCGTGTACCGTTTATATATATATATATATATATATATATATATATATATATATATATATATATATATATATATATATGTATATATATGTATATATATGTATATATATATGTATATATATATGTATATATATGTATTATATGTATACTATTATATGTAATGTTATATATATATATCTATATATATATATATATATCTCATACAATTATATACATATATATACATATATACATCCATATAATTACATATTTCATTTTTTTTAAACTTAATAACATATAACTTTTTTATTAATATAAATTTCTTTGTATTTTCTTTATTTTATATATATGTAATTATATATGTATTATATATATTATATAATATATATTATATTATATATTATGACATATATATAATATATAGTATATTTAAATATCTATTATATATATATATATATAATTATATAATATGTATATATTATAATGTATATATATTATTATTATATGTATATTATATATATATAATATTATTTTTATATATTTATAATATATATATAATATTTTTAAATTATATATTATTTTTTTTTTTTTTTTTTTTTTTTTTTTTTTTTTTTTTTTTTTTTTAATCCATGATTATACTTAAAATGATTTTGATGATGATTACACTGTATTTTTTTTTGTGTGATCTTTTTTATTATTGTTGATGTTATTTGATTATTATTATCATCATAAAATTCACCAGAGCTAGTTTGGTACCATCTTCAATATCATCAACATCATTATCATCATTAATATTATCTAGTTTGTTTTACTTTTTTTTCTCATTGTTCGAAATGATATCCTGCTCCACATCATCATCATTAGTGTCGTCATCATCATCCTTATGATATTTTTTAAAATTATTTTTTTTGTCATTATTGTTGTAGTTGTTACAGTTGTTGTTACAGTAGTTGTTATAGTAATGATAATTTTAACAATCACGAGCACCTTGCATATGCACAGACTCGCACTCAAACACGCACGGGATGTATTTATCCACATCCGCGTTCGAGGTTACGAAAACGTGCAACAGACAGGTTTGACTGCATTGCTTCCCTCGCCATGTGGAGACGGACGGCGTTCACGGTGGAATCTTAAGAATGCCCTGGAAAAAAAAAGAAGTGAAGCGAAGTAGTGCGAAAAACGGGGGATGGAACAAGAAAACGAGAGGACGAATTGAGGGAGGAATGAAAACGAGAGACGAATAGAGGAATGGAAAGGAGAGACGAATTAAGGGAGAAGTGAAAACGGGAGACGAATAGAGGAATGGAAAGGAGAGCGAATTGAGGGAGAAGTGAAAACGAGAGGCAGGAGATTGGAATTTTGTATATAACAAGATTTTTTTTTCTTTTTTTCTTTTTCTTTTACCAAGTGTGTGATTTTGGTCACGTTTGTCATCGTGCATATTTTGACGTTCGTTCTTCGCCGCCTTCCCTCTTTCTGATCTTCGTTATTATTGTCCTTTTCCCTCCTTCCTTATTTATTCCTCCTCCTTTTCCTCCTCCCTTATTTATTCCTCCGCTTTTCCTTTTCTTTCTTTCTCTCTTTCTCTCTCGTTATTCTTGTTCTTCCTTCTCCGCCTAATTCTATTCCTCCTCTTCCTCTTCCTCTTCCTCTTCCTCTTCCTCTTCCTCTTCCTCCTCTTCCTCCTCCTTCTCCTCCTCCTCCTCCTCCTCTTCCTCCTCCTCCTCCTCCTCCTCTTCTTCTCCTCCTCCTCCTCCTCTTCCTCCTCCTCCTCCCCCTTCTCCTCCTCCTCCCTCCTCCTCCTCCTCCTCCTCCTCCTCCTCCTCCTCCCCCTCCTCCTTCTCCTCCTCATCATCATCATCATCACACTCATCATCATCATCATCATCCCCCCCCCAATTCCTCCTCCCCCCTCCTCCTTCTTCTTTTTCCCCCTCTTCCTCCTCTTCCTTCTCCTCCTCCTCCTCCTCTTCTCCTCTTCTTCTCCTCCTCCTCCTCCTCCTCCTCATCATCATCATCATCATCATCATCATCATCATCATCATCATCATCCCTCATCATCCCCCCCCAATTCCTTCCTCCTCCTCCTTCTTCTTTTCCTCCTCTTCCTCCTCTTCCTCCTATTCTTTTCTCCTCCTCCTCCTCCTCCCTTTTCCCCTTCTTTTCCTCCTCCCCCTCCCCCTCCCCTCCCCTCGCCTCTCTTACTCCTCCTCCTCCCCCTCCTCCCTCCTCCTCTATCTCTTCCTCCTCCTCTATCTTTCCTCCCCCTCCTCCCCTCCTCCTTCTCCTTTTTTCCTCCTCCTTTCCCCTCCTCCTCCCCCTCCCCCCCTCCTCCTCCCCCTCCCTTCCCCCTCTTCCTCCTCCTCCTCCTCCTCCCTTCCCCCCCTCTTCCCCCCTCTTTTTCCCCCCTTTCCCCCTCTTCCTCCCCCTCCCCCCCTCCCCCTCCTCATATCATCATCATCTCCCCCCCCCAATTTCCTCCCCTCCCCTTCTTTTCCTCCCCCTTCCTCCTTTTTTTCCTCTTCCTTCTCCTCCTCCCTCCCCCTCCTCCTACTCCCCCCCCCCCCCCCCCGCTCTCACTTTTTTCCCACTTCTTTTTCTCCCTTTTTTTCTTGCTGTTCCCCTCTTCCCGCTGAATACCGCGTCACAGATTCCAGCACACGCGTTCCCACAGCCTCGCAAACCCTCAGACGAGCCTGGGGAAGGAAGGGGGGGGGGATAAGAAGAAACACCTCCCCCCCCCCCTCCTCCTCCTCTTATTCCTCCCATCCACCTCCTCGTGTGCTTTCGCTTTCTTTTTCTTTCTCGTCTCTGTCTCTGTCCCCTCTCTGTCTCTGTTTCTTCTCTCTTCCTCTCTCTCTCTCTCTCCTTTACTCACTCTCTCTCTCTCTTCTCTCCTCCTCCCTCCCTCCCTCCCTCCCCCCCCCCTCCTCCCTCCCTCCCTCCTTCTCCTCCTTCCCTCCCCCTCTTTCCCTCTCTCCCTCCCCCCCCCTCCCTCCCCCTCTCCTCCTCTCTCTCCTTCCCCTTTACTTTCTCTTCTTCCTGGACGCGCATCTCTTCCCACCAGCTTCACCTCCCCATCCGCCTGCAGCTACTCCTCATCTCCCCCCTCCTCCTCCTCCTCCTCGTCCTTGTTCTCCTCCTCCTCCTCCTCCTCCTCCTCCTCCTCCTCCTTCTCTTTCTCCTTCTCCTTCTCCTTCTCTTCCTCCTCCTCCTCCTCCTCCTCCTCCTCCTTCTCTTCCTCTTCCTCCTCTTCCTCGTCCTCCTCCATTTGCTCCTCGTCCTCCTTTTCCTCCTTTTCCTCCTCTTCCTGCCCCCTCCCCCTCCCCCTCTTACTTCATCCCCCCTCCCCCCTTCCTTCAGGCGTCATGTATCCCTGTTATGGTCAGGTCGCTCGTTGCCTTAGAAGAGGGGGAGGGAGGGAAGGAGGGAGGGTGTGATGGAGGGAGGGAAGGAGGGGGATGAGAAAGGTGGAAAGAGAGGGTATAGTGTGATGAGAGGAGGAAGGAAGGAGGGAAAGAGGGAGGGAGGGAGGGAAGAAAGGAGGGAGGGAGGATTAAGGAGGGAGGGAGGGAGGGAAGGAAGGAGGGAAGGAAGGAGGGAGGGAGGAGAGGAGGGAGGGAGGGAGGAAATGAATGTGTGAAGCCGACTTTGGTGTTGTCTATATTTGTGTGTGGTTGTCTTCTCATTTCTGGTTTCTGTTGCATATAGAAGCATCTAGTTTTGTTCGTCGCCTCGTGGTGTGTGTGTGTGTGTTTGCTGCACATGCTGTGTTTATCTTATTTTTATTTTATTTTTTATTTTTGTTTGTGTACCTGTCGATTTGTGTTTGAATGTTGTTCATCCGATGTGCATTCCTTTCAAGTTCGTCGACTCGGTTATTGTGTGTTGTTCAAAAATGTTCCTATGGTTTGTTATGTATTGTTCAAAGATGTTCATAAGGTGTGTTACGTATTGTTCATAGAAGCTCGTAAGGTGTGTATGCACGCGCGTGAGTATCCTTGACTGTGTATACGTGCGGTTTCCCTTGCTTTGCCGGCTGTCTCTGTACCTGTCTGCCTATGCAACACATGCAGATGCAATCCCCCAGACCTTGTTTCAATGTTGGTCATGATGTTGTTGTCATTGCAGACGTGACGTGCGTCCTTAAGTGTCATCGTTACACTGCTTCTTCTCTCTCTCAAGGTACCGTTGAAGTCCTCGCCCTTTTGCCCGCGCTGCTCCGCTCTCACACTCTCCCGCGGCCTTATTCATTTGTTCTCCTTTTTCCCTTTCTTTTTCCTTTGCGCACTTTCTTCCCCCGTTCGTCTTTTTTTTTCTTCTTAATTCCGCTCGCATAATTTCTCGCTCGAATGTTTAGCGCTGCCTCTGACGTCTTCCTTTGTTTAGCAGACCTTGGAAACCCATTTCCCCCTTTTGCGTTTCCGTTAATGCGTCTTTCCTCGACTGGCATGTGTCTTTGGCTTCGGCTTCGGCTTCTGGGCTTGTTTTGATAAACTTCTGCTAACGATCTCTGGTAACGATACTCGCTCCTCCTCCGCTGCTAATTGATTTTGATAAAACTTTAATTGTTATTTCTAGGCTTGCGATTGGTTGTCGTCTGCTTCTCCCCCATTCTGTATTTTTTCTTCTTCGACTTCCTTTATATTCTTTCTCTATCTCCTCCTCCTGTATATCCTCCTCCCTCCTCCTCCCTTTTCCTCCCTCTTCCTCCTCCTCCCTTTTCCTCCCTCTTCCTCCTCCTCCTCCCTCTTCCTCCTCCTCCTCCCTCCTCCTCCTCCTCCTCCTCCTCCTCCTCCTCCTCCTCCTCCTCCTCCTCCTCCTCCTCCCTCTTCTTCTTCTTCTTCTTCTTCTTCTTCTTCTTCTTCTTTTTTTTTTTTTTTCTTTTTCTTTTTCTTTTTCTTTTTCTTTTTCTTTTTCTTCTTCTTTTTCTTCTTCTTCTTCTTCTTCTTCTTCTTCCTCCTTCTCCTCTTCCTCTATCTCCTCCTCCTCTTCCTCTATCTCCTCCACCCCCTCCTCCTCCTTCGCCTCCTCCTCCTCCTCCTCCTCCTCCTCCTCCTCCTCCTCCTCCTCCTCCTCCTCCTCCTCCTCCTCCTCCTCCCTCTTCTTCTTTTTCTTTTTGTTTTTCTTTTCTTCTTTTTCTTCTTCTTCTTCTTCTTCTTCTTCTTCTTCTTCTTCTTCTTCTTCTTCTTTCTTCTTCTTCTTCTTCTTCTTCTTCTTCTTCTTCTTCTCCTCCTCCTCTTCCTCTATCTCCTCCACCTCCTCCTCCTCCTCCTCCTTCTCCTCCACCTCCTTCTCCTCCTCCTCCTCCTCCTCCTCCTCCTCCTCCTCCTCCTCCTTTTCCTCCTCCTTTTCCTCCTCCTTTTTCCTCCTCCTTTTCCTCCTCCTCCTCCTCCTCCCCCCTCCCCCCCTCCTCCTCCTCAATTAATCCTCCGGCAGTGAAGCCCGATCTGCATGCAAGCTCAGCTTCAAAGCTTTTATTTTTATACAGTGATACCGTGCATGAATTTCCTCCGATGCTAACGGTGCATGTATCTTATCATTTAAGTTATAAGTTCTTAGAAGCGGAATTAATGATATTATGGTATTTGCGTTTTGCTCTAGACTAATCACTGCTTATTATAATTAGGTTTGTTTTTGTTTGTAACAGGTAAGTAACGAGTTTTGTGACATGTTTTATGGGTATCATCGCCCTCTCCCACTTCTTTCCTTCCCACGCTTCCTCCCTCTCTCTCTTTATCTCTCTCTATCTGTCTCTCTATCTATCTCCTCCTCCTCCTCCTCCTCCTCCTCCTCCTCCTCCTCCTCCTCCTCCTCCTCCTCCTCCTCCTCCTCCTCCTCCTCCTCCTCCTTCTTCTTTTCTTCTTCTTCTTCTTCTTCTTCTTCTTCTTCTTCTTCTTCTTCTTCTTCTTCTTCTTCTTCTTCTTCCACTTCCTCTTCCTCTTCCTCTTCCACTTCCTCTTCCTCTTCCTCTTCCTCTTCCTCTTCCTCTTCCTCTTCCTCTTCCTCTTCCTCTTCCTCTTCCTCTTCCTCTTCCTCCTCCTCCTCCGTTCTACGTATCTATCTGTCTATCTGCCTACCTGTCTACCTACCGATCTATCTGTCTGTCACTCACTTTTTGTTCTTTATTTTGTTTCTGTTCCTCCCTCCCTCCCTCCCTCTTCCTCCCCCTCCTTCCCTCTCCCTCCTTCCCTCTCTCTCCCTCCCTCCCTCCTTCCGTCCTTCCCTCTCTCCATCCTTCTCTCTCCCTCCCTCCTTCCCCCCCTCTCTCTCTCTCTCTCTCTCTCTCTCTCTCTCTCTCTCTCTCTCTCTCTCTCTCTCTCTCTCTCTCTCTCTCTCTCTCTCTCTCTCTCTCTCTCTCTCTCTCTCTCTCTCTCTCTCCTCCCTCCCTCCCTCCCTCTCTCTCTCTCTCTCTCTCTCTCTCTCTCTCTCTCTCTCTCTCTCTCTCTCTCTTCTCCCTCCTCCTCTCCTCCCTCTCTCTCCCTCCTTCCCTCCCTTCCTCTCTCTCCCCCTCCTTCCCTCCCTCTCTCTCCCTCCCTCCCTCCCTCCCGCTCTTTCCCTCCTACCCACCCAGAAGTTTTGAACCTGTTTGTGACGGGACTGAGGCGAGGGGAGAGGGGAAGAGAAGGATAAGGAGGAGAAGGAGAAGAAGAAGGGGGAGGAGGAGAAGGAGGGAGGGGGAGGAGAGAGGATAAGGCGAGAGGGGAAACGAAAGGGGGAGAGGGAGAGGAGGGAGAAGGAGGGAGGGAAGTAAAAGGTGAGGGGGGGGGGGAGCACACTGCCAAATAGCACCATATGATAAGGACCGATAAGATGATGAAGGTGATAAGGCATATGCCGCTGGCCACCTGGTGATTGGTCTGCGTGCGGATGGAATAGATGGATATTGATGGAGAGGGAGAGGGAGAGAGAAGAGAGGGAGAGGGAGAGAAGAGAGGGAGAGGAGAGGGAGGGAAAGATAGGGAGTGAGGTGAGGGGAGGAATAGAGGATAGAGAGGAGAGGGAGAGGAGAGAGAAAGAGAAGTGAGGGAGAGGGAGAGAGAAAAGAGAAGTGAGGGAGAGGGAGAGAGAAAAGAGAAGTGAGGGAGAGGGAGAGAGAAAAGAGAGGGAGAGAGAGGAGAGAGATAGAGAGAAGAGAGGGAGAGAGAGGGGAATAGATAGATAGATAGATAGATAGATAGATAGATAGATAAATACATAGAGAGAGAGAGAGATAGAGATAGAGAGAGAGAGAAGAGAGAGAGAGAGAGAGAGAGAGAGAGAGAGAGAGAGAGAGAGAGAGAGAGAGAGAGGGAGGGAGGGAGGGAGGGAGGGGGGGATCAAAGAAGACGAAAATGGCTTTGAATGAAAACAAAGTTGCTATCAATCTCGGATGACTTCATAGTGTTGTTGTAGCCTTATCTTATCAGCGAGAGCCCAGTAATTACGAACGAATGCCCCGGGTCGCCTGAGGGGGGCGGGGGAGGGGGGGGGCAGGGGACGAGGGCCTTGCTCGTCGTGGCTGCTATTGCCTCTCTCTGCTCTTTTCTTTTCCTCTCTCTTAATTCCTCTCTACTCTTTTTAATCCTCTCTTTACTCATCTCTTCCCTTCTCTTTTGATTCCTTTCTTTACTCCTCTCTTCTCTTCTTCTCCTTTGATTCCTTTCTTTACTCCTCTCTTCCCTTCTCTTTTGATTCCTTTCTTTACTCCTCTCTTCTCTTCTCTTTTTTAATCTTTTCTTTTACTCTTCTCTTTGCGTCTTCGGTTTTTAATCCTGCCTCTGCTCCTCTGTTTTTCTTTATTTACTCCTCTATTTATTTCTCTTTTTTTCTCTTCTTTTTCCATTTTATCCCGTCCCATTCCTTTTCTCTTCTCATCCCTATCCCCCTTCCCTGTCCCGCTTTCTTTTCCTTTCCTCTTTCCCCTCTTCTCCCCCTCTCCTCCCCCTCCCTTGTTCCCTTCCCGTAACCTTCCCTTTCCCCTCATCCCCCATCGCCTCAGTTTCCCCTCATCTCCGCATCTCCTCCATTTCCTCTCACCCCCTCCCTTTCCCCTCATCTCTTCTAATCCCTCTTCCCTCAACTTCCTCTTCCCCTCTTATCCATTTTCCCACTTTCCTTCCCCCCTGCTCCTTCCTTTCCCCTCACCGCCTTTCGCCTTCCCCGCACTCCCTTTCCTCTCTCTCTCTCCTCATCCCTTTCTTTGTACATCCGTTCTTCTCATCACCTTCCCCTTCATTTCCCCTTATCCAGTCCCCTCCCTTTCCCCTTATCCCCTCCCCAACCTTTCCCCTCACCCCCTTTACTTCCCTTTCCCCTCTTTCCATTTCTCTCTCTCCCCTCACCCCCGTCCTCTCCCTGTCCCCTCATCCATCTCTCCCCTCACCCCCTTCCCCTCCCTCTCCCCTCATCCATCTCTCCCCTCACCCTTCCCCTCCCTCTCCCCTCCTCCCCTTTCCCCTCACCCTTTCCCCTCCCTCTCCCCTCCTCCCCTTTCCCCTCGCCCTTCCCCTCCTCCCCGGGGCCAGGTGACAGCTTACCCATGGCTAAGCGGGAGGGCCGGGGTGCGCGAGGGGATAAATGCCCTCCGCAGGAAGCCGTACGAAGAAGCCCAGGATTACGTGGCCGCTCGTAATTGCGTGTGAGTTTGGTGCGGGCTAGGAGGAGGGGGTGGAGGGAGGGAAGAGGGAAGAGGGGAAAGGGGAAAGGGATGGGAGTTGCTGGTTCTGTGCCCCCTTTGCTCTTTCTTTCTCTCTCTCTCTCTCTCTCTTTTCTCTCTCTCTCTCTTTTCTCTCTCTCTCTTTTCTCTCTCTCTCTTTTCTCTCTCTCTCTTTTCTCTCTCTCTCTTTTCTCTTTCTCCTCTTTTCTCTCTCCTCTCTCTCTCTTTTCTCTCTCCTCTCTTTCTCTTTTCTCTCTCTCTCTCCTCTCTCCTCTCTCTCTCTCTCCTCTCTCTTCCTCTCTCTTCTTTCTTTCTCTCTCTTCTCTCTCTCTCTTTCTCTCTCTCTTCTCTCTCTCCTCTCTTCTCTCTCTCTCTCTTTCTCTCTTCTCTCTTTCTCTCTCTCTCTTTTTGCTCTCTTCTCTCTCTCTCTCTCTCTCTCTCTCTCTCTTCTCTCTCTTTCTTTCTCTCTCTCTCTCTCTCTCCTCTCTCTTCTCTCTTTCTCTTCTCTCTTTCCTCTCTCTCTTTCCTCTCTCTCTTTTCTCTCTCTCTCTTTTCTCTCTCTCTCTCTCTCTCTCTCTCTCTCTCTCTCTCTCTCTCTCTCTCTCTCTCTCTCTCAGGCAAAATTACTAACATCCCTCTCTCTCTTTTTTCTCTTTCATTCACCAAGAGTCGAATATCAGTTTATGTTTCGAAGCATCAAAACCAAATACAGTAATGTCCATGCTGTATACCCCCCCCTCTCTCTCTCTCTCCTTCACTCTGTCTCTCTCACACTCTCTCTAACTCTCTCTCTGTTTATCTTTCCCTCTCTCTTTCCCTTTCCTCTCCCTCCAGTAGCCACCCAGAGCACCCGTTCTCCCCCTTTCTCACTCTTTCTCACTCCGTTCTCCCCCTTTCTCACTCTTTCTCACTCCGTTCTCCCCCTTTCTCACTCTTTCTCACTCCGTTCTCCCCCTTTCTCACTCTTTCTCACTCTCGTTCTCCCCTTTCTCACTCTTTCTCACTCCGTTCTCCCTTTCTCACTCTTTCTCACTCCGTTCTCTCCCCTTTCCTCTCTCTTTCTCATCCTCCGTTCTCCCCTTCTCCTTTTCTCACTTTCTCTTATTTCATCTCTCCTTTCCCCCTCTCTTTCTCTCCTTCTCCCCTTCCATAGCCTCCGAGCACTCCGTTCTCCCCCTTTCTCACTCTTTCTCACTCTTTCTCTTTCCCTCTATTTTTCTTTCTCTCCTTCTCTCCCTCCAGTAGCCACACCCGTTCCCCCCCTTTCTCATTCTCTCTCTTTCCCCCTCTCTTTCTCTCCTTCTCTCCCTCCAGTAGCCATCCAGAGCACCCGTTCACCCCCTTTCTCATTCTCTCTCTTTCCCCCTCTCTTTCTCTCCTTCCCCCCCCTCCAGTAGCCATACAGAGCACCCGTTTCCCCCCCCCTTCTCATTCTCTCTCTTTCCCCCTATTTCTCTTTCTCTCCTTCCCCCCTTCCAATAGCCATCCAGAGCACCCGTTCTCCCCCCTTTCTCATTCTCTCTCTCTCCCTCTATTTCTCTTTCTCTCCTTCCCCCCTTCCAATAGCCATCCAGAGCACCCGTTCTCCCCCTTTCTCATTCTCTCTCTTTCCCCCTCTCTTCCCCCCCCCTCCAGTAGCCATCCGGAGCACCAAAACCATATAAAGTAGTGTCTTCAGTCCCCGCGTTATGTCGCCCTCATTTGTACTTCCCGGCGTGTTTTTGCCTTAGACATATTTTTCCCTTCTGTGTCGACCACCTGTTTGAAACAATTGGATTTGCTTTCGAGAGGCGATCAGCTGTTGTGTAACACGTGGGTCAGAAACCCGGCAAGTTGCAAGAAATGGGAGGAGTTGCAACGCAGATCCACGTGATGTTTGTCATGCATTGATCATATTTCCTTTTTTTTTCTCTTTTTTTTCAATCTTGCTTAACTTGCGCATGATATTCGGTGCATGGCGACGGTTTAGAGAGCAGGGCTATTCAACTATCATGAGCAAAGGCTGTATATGCAGAGGTCCGGATATATATTTTTACATGCAGTCATGAAAATAAAACCACCAATCAGAGTACTCCATGGTGTTCCCATATGATTTGATTTTATTTTATACTTTTTTTCTACAACGCTCTCAGGAGGTGCAGATTCGGATCGCCAGTGGATGAGCAGCCCTGGTTGAGAGTCTGTTCCTTTTATTATTTTTTAGGACGTATTATTGTACATCATATCATCATCAGTCATCGTCATCGTCATCACCATCATCATCATCATCATCATCATCATCATCATCATCATCTTCTTCTTCATCATCATCATCATCATCATCATCATCATCATCATCATCATCATCATCATCATCATCATCATCATCATCATCATCATCATCATCATCATCATCATCGTCATCAATATCATAATCATAATCATTGTCATTATTATTTTATTGTTATTATCATCAGTTTTATGTCATTGTTATTATTTTGTTGATGGTATTTTTGTTACCATTTTTTTTACTTTTACATATGTATTTACCCTCAAATATATCACCAATCTTCTTCCCATGTTTTATTGTTATTATTATCATCATTATCATTGTTTTCATCACTGTTATCGTTATTTTTATTATTGATTGATAACTGAATATTGATTTTTAATATTGTTGACAGTAATTACTATTATTGATATTGTTTTCGTTGCAGTAATGATTTTTCTACGATTGTGGTTATGTCTGTCATGGTTTATGACATTGGTGATTATTATTGTTCCTAGAATGATTTTATGATTATTTTGTTGTTATTGATATCATTGTTCCTGTTATCATAAAACAGTGGATTGATTGCTTGATTCTACTATTAATTTGAACAGTAGTAATCATTAATAGCTATTGTTCATGCGATATGCTTCTTAATTAGCATTATATGATAACAAACATACTAAAGCTTTTCTTGGTTCCCAACAGTTCGGCATACGACAGAGACCGGATGTCGCCCTACAGATCAGATCACCGTGGCCATTCCACGGCCAGCAATGGTTATTCATCGGGTGAGTTCTGGCACGAGAGGATAGGGGTAGGGCTCTGAAATCAAGATGTGATTTTAACATGTGTTTAGTCCATCAGTAAGGCTAATTTTTGAGCCTGGAATATGTTTTGTTAAAATGTGGTAAAGAATGTAATTACAAGATTGTATAGGAATGGGTTTTGTGGGGTTATATGAGCAGAAAGAGACTGTCAAGTATGGAATTATGGATAATGTTGAAGAGATGCTGTATGTATGTTCATGTAGGCAAAATGAAAAGACTTTTGTGCTAGGGTATATGATCATTTGATGGACAGTAAAGGAGTCACTGGTTAATATATTGTAATCAACCTTCATATTGCTATCCTTGAAGTATATGATATTTAGTTGATTATACATGCTGATCAGCCTTGCCCTCTTGCAGACAATGGATCCGTCGGGAGTGCCGAGGATGGTCCGACCTACGTCCTGGAGCACCTGGCCACCTTCAGAGTGTCGCCAGAATCAGACCTCGTATACCCCGCAGATGGGATGCGACGTCTTCTACACATGGAGAAAACCTCAGGAATCTGGACACAAAAGATGATGTTGCGGCTAGACAAGAAATGGGTTTGCATACAGTCACATGAAAATGGGGTGAGCGTCTGATAAGTAAAGTTTTTTCCCCTCCTTTTTTTTTACGAAAGCTATAAGTATGTCTGTTGTATGGAGACTTCATCTGTAGTATGTCTCTGATGTGTTCAAGTTGGATAAATTCTTGTGTTATATGAATGATTGTAATGGATGATGATAAGGATATAATAATAATATCTTCAGAATAATCTTCAATATAAGATATTTATAGTACCAAAAAGAGCACAGAAAAATTAATGACCTGATGTTCTATGAGAAATTATGGACATAATCAAGTTAGAACAATGATATCCTATGAAATAAAGGTTCACATCATTTAACTTATTTATTCAGTGTAAGAGTACAGCCATGAATAGACTTTCCAGAGGAAATGTACCTGCATTCAGTTATTTTTTTGGAGATGATGATGCACTTTCCTGTTTAGTGATGATTGAGGAGAGTGAACAGGTTGTTCATGATAATTATTTGATAACTGATAGGTTGTTGCAGATGATTATTATAATTATGTTAATCAGACATGTTACAATCAGCCCATCATAACCAACTTGTGGAGTGCATCTTTTCTAAATGTAGCATAGAATGCCTGTGTCCAGAGTTAAACTGATGTACAATTAAATCATGTTATAATTGCTGTGGTGTTATTCTATTTTTGTCTAACAATAATCATTTACTTATGACTTTATCTGTACATTAACCTTAGTCAAAGGTGAATTATTTTTCTAAATTATCAAAGAATTGGATGTTCCTCTGACCTTTTGTTTTATACGCAGGTGATGATAAGATAACATACTACAGTTATCATGAAGACAAACATTGTGGCACGAAATACCCTGTGAATAACACAGCTGGAGTATTATCATTAGCACTAGATATTTCTTCTCCTTACATATCTTGCAATAAACTAATTTCACATTCTCAGTGTTGATATATATATATATGTATTTTTTTCCCATGAGAAATAACTTATAGATGTATCATAATCTTATCTTAAAAGAATGATAAGAGATAAGGCTGAAATGTTCTACGAATCACAATTGGAATTCTGCTTGATATCACGTGCAATTAGGGAACACAAGTTGCTTTTATTGTCTTGGTTGTTGAATGAAAATCAGATCCTTTCTCTGGTTTCTTATTTTGCATATGCACTCTTCAGCATTATCGAGTAGCTAGAAGTTTTGAATGGAAAACAGCTCTTTCTATATTTTTGTATAACTTTGATGTCATCTTGTATACAGACTCATAGAGTTGATAAGATAAAAAGATTTTCAATTTATTAAGGAATTTGATCTGTCTTATGAAATATCAGGAAACAGATAGAATGCTATTCAGTAATGTACTATTGCTTTAGTCTATCTTATTGTATAAATGAATTTGGCAACAAATAGCCACTTTGAATCCGCATTTACAATTGATATTTTCATCTTTATTTTATTATTGTCACAGTATTTGTATGCTAATTTATGTAGTTATCTATGATTTTAGGTAATAGGTATGACTGAACTGTGTTGCAATCTTTTCAATTAACTTTTTTCAACTTTTATATTATTGTGAGGTCATTCATTTGGCCGTAGCAGAGATTCTTTTCAAGTCTAGCTGACCAATAACTATGATGTCTGTAATTTATTTCACATAATCATTTGATTATGTTTTGAGTCAGCAGTTGTTACTTCTCTTTGCATAACAGTTGAACAGTTCAACATTCTTATAACCATTACTGTTCTTGCTTGACACAAGTATTTCCAGGGACATTATTTGAAAGTTCCTATATGGGACCAAATATTCTTTGATAAGGCAAAGAGAAATTAGCAGAAATTGCTTACTCTGTCAGAGTACTTAAACACAGTAAACTTTCAACAGTGCTTTTGTTGTTGTAGCTTGAAAGCTGGCACCCATTGGCTGCCCTCCCCCCCCAAATGCCACCGCTGATTATGCAATATGTTTATTGCAACTCTAACTTGATTGTCCATTTTCTTGTCATTTGTGTCTGTAAAAGTATTCCATGATTCCATCCTTGCCCTGAAAATTACCTCTTTGCCTTACTTTCTTCTGTTTTAGGACACTGTGGAAAAGTTCCCTATGGAGTTGATAAGGGAGCCAACAGCATTTACAAGCGAAGACCCAAAAGAGCTGTACAACAATATTTTCATCTTCATTGTGGCGGAAGATCCTAAGCGTAACTACCAAAACCCAACAGAAATGCATATTTTCCAGGTAAGGAAAGATATTCTGAAGACAAGTGATGTTAATATCAAGATCTGAACTTTTAAGCTGTTGAATCACTCTTATAGTGTAGTTTACACAATTTACAAATGTCATCCCAATCTGAGGAGAATACTTACCAGGTTTTTATGGTTATTATTGAAAATGAATATTGCTTTGGAGGACTGTTGAGAGGGATTTTGTCATCGGGATTCATTTCTCTCAGGCCTCTTTTCCTTTCCCTTTAATGATCCTGTTTTTATCCAGTATGGTCTTATTTATGATCTCAAGAAATTTGTAGGTTCAGAGACCCTCAGTCGCTTAGAACCAGGGAAATTCCCGGCCTATTTTTACTCAAGGACCCCACTCCCTTGCATAGGCCTTGGTGATTTGCCATGAAGGTCGAAATAAGTGCTGGCTGTTTGATAACTAGACACATGACTTTACAAATTACCAACTTGGAAGAAAATTAGTATTTAATCCAATTGGTATTTGCTGCATTATGTGCAGGCAGTACTGTTTGCCACAATCATGCAAAGCCATTCAAAAAGTGGCAGGCTTTTTTCCTATAACTTTTCATTATAAGTGGGACGTATGTTGTGTCCGCTAATATGTCTGTTACTGCATGGCAATTTTCCACTTGCCATACCTATGATACCCCCATACCCCTATACCCTCATTCCCCATGTAAGCTCTCCACTCCTTTTGTTTATCCATTTGCTAACAGGATATGAATCTTTTCAGTATGAGTGACCTTGTGCAAATGTTTGTGATATGTGAACTGGATATAGAAATTGTTTAGGAAGGCAAAAGAAAAACGGTTAATATTCTGACTTTTACTTTCCTTTAGATGAAATTTCATATAACTGAGATTGGATTTGTTTAGAGGGCAGGTATAAGATATCTAAAATTTAATGTATAGTTTTCCGGATCCAAATATAAGGTTTTAATAATACTGAAAGTTATTATTATAAACCACACTTTGTAATGATAAATTAAAGTTTCAATATCAGATTTAGGGAGATGTTAATGCTGAATATCTATATCTTTCATGGCTCCTGCATGTGAGCATTTTATTATAATCATAAGTGGAACGCCTACATACAAAGTAATCAAGTAATCAGCCATTTATCATACATTTTTTTATATGTAAGGGAGATGTTATCAACTGGTTAATGTGTAAATTTTTGTATATCTTGCTCACTTCAGGATGCAATGTAAATATATTTGTCTGAAATAATACCATCTCTAACATGGAATGTCTGAGAAGAAGTACCGAGAAATAAGTCCTGATTCAGTCTTCCTCCGCCTCCCCCTTTCCTCTTTGTTTTCCTTTTCCATCCCCTCTTTCTGATTCTCTTGCATTCCTACATAATTAAACATGAATGACTATGCTGTATGTAAATAACAGAAATATCTGATGTCTTAGGTATTAGACGTATGTTTTTCATTTATACTAAATGAGGCATTTTACTTTTTTTCATAATACATTATTACAAACTGACATGAATAGCAGAGAGTGGCAACACATTGTCAAGGCCTGCAAGATAATTTGTGTCATTATTATTATTGCATCATTGTACTATGGGAACAAGTGATAGGGTTAGTAGTGCAAGGGCTAGTGTTTGGAAAATACAGTTATATGTCGTAATATATATTACATGTTCAGGTAAATTATTGAGGCATCTCAGTGAGAATGTGGTTGATAATAGGAGTTGAAATATTTTGAAAGAATTCCTCCAGATGGGAAGATTTCTTGAATATTTTATGATTATTTAGTCAATTCTTTCCATTTGGATGAATCTTCTCAGAAGATTTCCTCTCATCTCATTAATTCTGTATTAGGGTGTGGTTTTGGGTGTGGATGTGGTTGTGTACAATTCATGTTTAGTGTTTCTCCTTTATTCATTGTTTTTTTTTTTTTTTTCTTTATTGAATAGTTTTGCTTCATATCATTTCATAGTTTTTCTTGGGAAAAATGGAAAAATTTCCCTTGTTTACATTTTCAAGAATTCTTCATAAAGAATGTTCAGAATAATGACCCTGTGATTTCTCTCACAGTGCTTACGAATTAGCGCCAAAGATGTGGTGGAAGACATGAAGCTTTTCATGTCTGGCAAGGGAGTGCCTGGGCGAGGGCGAGCAGCCAGAGCCGGGCGTGGAGAGCACATCCCACCTCCCCCTCAGGAGCCAGCGCCTGAACCTCCACTGGGAATGAATGGATATCGAGCAGACTTCTGTAAGTACATTATTATGGCTTTTGGAAATTTGTTATTGTAGAGGAAAGGTATACATGGTGAAGTTGTTATGATAAAACTATCCAAGAAAAGTGCTCTACCTTTATCAATGTCATAAAGGTGTATTTACCATTGGGGTTTCATTTCTTTACACTTCTGATTATTGTACCTGCTTGATTGTTCTGAGTGAGTTACTCTTATGTGGAAAGACACATGTGACAGGTGGGTGATGACTGATTGCAGGTTGACAACTTTCTTGATTATGATAACTTGTAATAGAGCGATGTTATGCAGACATTTGGGATTCAGCCAATCGTCACCAAATTCTCAAGTGCATCCTTCCTTGATAAGAGATGCTTGAGCATTGGTTGGTATTTACTTCTGATGCATAATCTTTGTTGTTTCTTTAGAGTTGTTATTTTGCGTATTATATCAATTGCTGGAATGATGTACAGAATATATGGAAAGCTTTCACAATGGAAAGATACCTATGCTAGTGGAAAATAAGCATTTTCATCTGTATTTGGATGAAAACTGTAAATAACTATGAGAAGGAAATTATACTGTGGGGGCCTTTGTGATACAGCAGTAACAGAGTCTGCTCAGAGTCTGAGATGAGGAGAGACATCTGCTTCGGGTCATGTTTCCACATACCAGTTAAAAAGCTCTTTGAAAGGAGGTACCATTCAAGCCCTTGTGACATAGAACTGGGTCGTCAATTATGTTTGTGATTGTTGAGTGTGCAGAGTTATTTCTTGGAATAATAAAGCAAATTGTGTACTAATGGAACAGTGGATAAAGGTGTAAAGCTATTTGTGTGATAGATATCTAAAAGGTGGCCAGAGTTTGCCTGCTGTTGCAAAAACACTTGTATGGAAAACTTATCTTAATTTTGTGGCTAGTTGAAAATACCACATTTTTTAAAGTTGACTAAGTAAAAGTGATTTGTTTTATGCTCTCCTTGAGTTTTTCCCATTGCCTTTTTCTTTTGTTTATTCATCATTTGATATTTACCTCCTTTACCAACTTTCCCAACCTCCCTCCCCTGCTCTCTCTCTCTCTCTCTCTCTCTCTCTCTCTCTCTCTCTCTCTCTCTCTCTCTCTCTCTCTCTCTCTCTCTCTCTCTCTCTCTCTCCTTCCCTCCCTCTCCTTCCCTCCCTCTCCATCTCCTTCCCTCCTACTCCCTTCCTCCCAATATTCCTCCCTCCCTTTCCTCTCTCTTTCTCTCCCCTATTCCTCTCTCCCCTCTTTCCCTCTCCATCTCCCTTTACTTCCCCCTATCCCTCTCCCTTTACTTCCCCCTCTCCCTCTCCTCCCCTCCCCTTCTCCCTTTCCCCCTTTCACCCCTCCCCTCTCTCCTTCTCTCTCCTTCTCCTTCTCCTTCTCCTTCTCCTTCTCCTTCTCCCTCTCCCCCCTCT
>NC_051390.1:52989830-52992330 GCF_015228065.2 Penaeus monodon | reverse complement strand
TTTCTGTTTCTGAATTATTAGTTAATTACCGGTTCGTTATTTTAGGTCGTTTTTTTCCGATTCGTTTAAAAATGTCAATAGTTTTTTTTTTCTTTTCTTTTCTTTTCTTTTTGCGTCGCTGGTTGATTTCTAATAAGTAGATAAAGGAATAGATACATAAATAGATAAATGTATAGATAAATGAATGATTAGAAATATATAAATGAATAGATGAATAAATAAGGAGATAAATACATTTTGTTGACCTTTTTTTTTATTATACTTTATTGAAAAACAATTACATAATATTTGGTTATAACTGTTAGACACGTTTCAGTTTTTTTTTTTTGTTTTTTTTACAGATTAAAGAAATTAAATTTTAGCGACTCCTCTCTTAAAGTCAAACCTCTAACTTGTACATGATTGAAAGAATTTTTTTTTTATTCTTTAATTCTTATTTTATTTGGAAGCGAAAGCCTATATTTTAACGCATGTTAAAAGACCTGATGTTTTTTTTTTTTTTTTGTGATTTTTAGAATAGTCTATAATTTGTTTTAGAATAGCATGCATTTTTTTTTTCTAGATTTTTTTAATGCATAATAACTATTTGCTTTTACGCATTAAAAAATTCTTATTCGCTGTCTCTGTTTCTTTGTCTTTTTTTCTGTCTGTCATGCTGTTCTATTCTCCTATTTTCTTATTTTGTTTCTGTTTCTGTATGTTTTTTTGTGTTTTCTGTCTCTCCTGCTTTCCTATTTCCTTGTTTTCTTATTATCTGTCTCTGTTTCGGTTTAAAAGCTATTTGCCGGCATTATTTTAAATTTATTTTTAAAAAATATTTATTGATTAATATTTTGTTTTTTTAATATTTTCCTTGGCAACGTCACACTTTGTTTTAGACCGGTGAGCTCTTTAGAAGTCGTAAAATAGCAGTAATAGCAGCAATAACCGTACTAACATCATTAATAGCCATAGCAATTGTACTATTAGTGCCTCCTGTTTTAGTGTGCGTGTGATAGGAGTGGTACCCGATCCGGAGTAACACTTGTGGTAATGGCGTTCGTATCCACTTGCATGGCCAGAGTGGATGGCGGGGTGGTTTGTGTTACGTAACTGAGTCTCTCGCCACTTCTCCGAGTTTCACGCCCCCTCCCCTCCCTCCCTCCCTCCCTACACGCCCACGTTTGTGCTTATTCCCACGGGTTGGTGGAGTACGTGGCGGTGGCGGTGGCGGGGGTGGGCGGGATATATATATTTATTTTTTTATTTATGATTTATTATTATTATTATTATTATTATTAATTATTATTATTATTATTATTATTATTTTTTTTGGGGGGGGGTTGGACGGGATTTATTTATTTATTTATTTTTTATTTATTTTTATTTATTTTTTTGGCGGGATTGAATCGGTCGGGAAGGGTGGATTGGCGGGGTCGATTGGCGGGAATGGCGGGATTGGCGATGGGATGGGCGGGGTTGGCGGAATCGGTGACGGGATGGGCGTTTTTTTTTTCTTTTCTTTTCTTTTCTTTTGACGGGATGGGCGGGATTTTTGACGGAATGGTTTGGATTTTTTGACGGGATGTTTTTTTTTTCTTTTTTTCTTTTTTTTCTTTTTTTTTGACGGGATGAGCGGGATTTACGGGCGGTCCCCCTCCCCTCCTCCCACCCCCCTCCACCCTCCCAGGCTGTTCACGCGAATCATTTTGCTGTTTTGGCGGTAATGGTGTGGGGGTTGGTGGGGGGGGTAGGGGTTTGGGAAGGGGGGGGGGAAGAGGAAAGGAAGCGTAGGAGATGAGAAAGGGAAAGGGGGGGGGAGGGAGAGGGTAAAGAGGGTGAGGGGGAAGCAGGTGACGAGGGATGCGAGAGAGGTTTTAGGGAAAGTGTTAGGCGAGGGGGGGTAAGGGTGTGATAAGGGGGGGTAAGGGTGTGGTAAGCAAGAGGGGGGAGGAAAGGGGAGGTGATAGAGAGGGGGGGAAGAGGGGGGGGGGGACTGGCAGTGTGTTACTGGAGTACGATCTGTGACCGTTTTAATGTGCCTTTGGGTCGCGCGCGCCGAGTCGGTGGATATCTTCCCATTTTCGCTTTTAATTTTTTTCGTTTTCTTGGCGTTCTTCCCATTTTCGCTTTTAGTTTTTTTCGTTTTCTTGGCGTTCTTCCCATTTTCGCTTTTTTTTTATTCGTTTTCATTACATTTCCCCCATTTTCTCTTTTAGTTTATTCGTTTTCCTCGCGTTCATCATGCTTTCTCTTATTTCCCTCGTTTTCTTGCGGCACTCTTCGTGTTCCTCCTGTTTCTCTTTTATTTTTTTTATTTGCCATATTTTTTTTTTTCTTTGGGACATTTCTCGTGATCATCCTATTTTCTCTCCTTGTTCTACTTTTACTATATGCTATTTTTTTCTTTTAATTATCGTTTTCTCTTCCTCCTTGCTTTCTTCATCGATTCTTTTGTCTATTCTTAGTCTGCGATCGAGTTTTGGCGGGAAACGAGAGCTTATGAGAGGGATCCGATAGA
>NC_051390.1:52979830-52982330 GCF_015228065.2 Penaeus monodon | reverse complement strand
TTAATAATAGTGACAGAGGAGGTAGTAACAGTAGTAGCAGCAGCGGCAGTAGTGGCAGTAGGAGTCGCTGAGGCAGACAGAGGGCAGAGGGCCAGAGTACGGTTCTGCGCCAGTGCCCGGAAACGCCGTAATCGCGCCATGACAGGGAAAGAAGATATCTGTATGCCGATTATGGGAACGCGTGCTCGAACAGGCGGTGCGGCGGTGGATGTTTGCGACGCGTATTTACGTGTGCGGGAGAGGGGAGGGGGTAGCAGGGAGCGGGGAGGGGGGAGCGGGGGGGAAGAGGGATGGGAATGGGGGAGGGGGGGAGCGGGGGAGGGAGAGGGAGAGGAAGGGGGGAGGGGGAGAGGAGGGGAATGGGGGAAGGGGAGCGAGAGAGGGAGAGGGAGAGGACGGGGAAGGGGGGAGGGGGAGATGGAGGGAAAGAGGGGAGGGGAGACGTGTTTATTTATGAGTCGGAGGTTGGTGTGAGTAAAATCTCGTCACTCGAAATTTCCGCGCCGGTGTGCAGGGGATCGAGGCCTGTTATGACGTCTCGTAGGCTAGGCTGAGAATGGGATTGGGGGTGGATAGGGGGGGGTAGGGGAAGATGGGGGTTTAAGAGGAGGGTGGTAAATATCCGGGGGGGTGGGGGGTGAATTTTTTTATTTTATTTTTTAGAGGGGGGAGGTTAAGATGGTAGTTTAGGGGGGGGGGGAGGTAATAGAATATGGTAGGCAACTTGAACGACAACTAAAATATTCTTTTTAGATACAGGACTTTCGCCGACGGTTGGGAAATTGGAGTGATGTAAACTGATATAGGCGGATTATGTAAATGATGATGTTACGTTACATATTATCATCATCGTCATCATCTTCATCATCATCATCGTCATCATCTTTTATTATTATTATCTTTTCTTATATCTGTTTGTCTCTATTTCTGTCTGTCTGTCTCGATATATGTGTGTGTTCGCGTCTTTCTTCTCTCCCTCTTTCTCCAACACTCCCCCCCCCCCCCATCCTCCTCCACTAACTCCTGCTTTGTCCCAATTACAACCCCCCCCCCCCCTGGTCGCACTCATATCACCTGGAGCCATAAAGTGTTGCCTTGCCATTACTCCCCCCCCTCCCCTTCTCCCTCCTTCCCTCCCTCTCTCCCCCTCCTCTTCATTCCCTCCTCCCCCTCCCTACGTTCCCCCTCCCTCCCCTCCCCCTTCCCGCTCTCCCCCTCCCTATGTTCCCCCTCCCTCCTCTCCTCTCCCCCCCCCCTCCCCCGTCCGAAGTGTGCGGCCGTGTCATGTAGTTCTTCCTCCAGGTGTCCGCTAACCATCGGCGACGGCTTCACCTGGCCGGTTCCGCCGTTACTCTTTTTTATCGCGTTATTTTATGCACGCGAGTTGGCGCTACCTGGCGACAGGTGCACGACCCCTCGGTGCCTTCTGCCCCCTTCTCCCTCCCCTCCCCTTCCTTCCCCTCTCTCTCTCTCTCTCTCTCTCTCTCTCTCTCTCTCTCTCTCTCTCTCTCTCTCTCTCTCTCTCTCTCTCTCTCTCTCTTTTTCTCCTCATTACTGTTTTCTTTATTCCATTCTCCTCTCTCCCCCTCTCTTCAATGTTCTCCTTTCTCATCAGCCTTCTCCCCTCTCCCCCTCTTATCACTGTTCCCCTCTCCCTCTTCCATCCCTTCTCCCTTCTCCCCTTCTCAATACTCTTCTCTCTTCTCCCCTTCTCATCACTCTTCTCCCTTCTCCTCTCTCTTCCCTCTCGCCATCTCCCCTCTCGCCACTCACCAGGTCTTGCGCCTCTTCGCGTTCCTCCTCGTGATCTCTTCTCTTTGCTACCTTCTCTTTTCCCTTTCTATTTATTTTTTATTTTTTGTTTTCTCCCTTCTTTCTCTTCTTTCTTGTCTTTCCTGCATTTGATCCATATGTGTCTGAAGGTCGATTTTTATTTGTTTATTTATTTATTTATTTTTTACATTCTCCTCGTTTTTGTTATTATTATATAGGGAATAATTGACCTAGTTTCGTTATTGTTGGAAGGATAGTAAGTGGGGAGAAGGGAGGAAGAGAAGAGAAGAGAAGGGAAAGGAAAGCAGGTGAGAGGCAAAGAGAGGAACTAGAATGTGCGTATTTACTCGCGCCCGTGTGCGTGAGTGTGTGCGCGCGGTCACGGATGGTGTGCATGTGTACACCGGGGAGGGATGATTCGTCCAGCGGTGCGTCAGGACCGTTATTAAGGCCTGGTCTGTGCACGGCGGACTGGCACGGCGCGAGAGCTCGGCTTGTTAGCAGGTGTGAGCGAGTGACTGCCGCGAGGGGGTTTGATTAGCAAATCGAGTGAGGTGTTCTGCTGATTCACTCCTCGGAAGCTAGGAAAGCGAGGAGTGAAGGAGGAGCGTTCGAGTGGCGTCGAGGAGAGAGGGGAGCGGAGAGGATGAGGCAAGGAGGAGGAGGAGGGGGGGGGGAGGGGGAGGGGGGATAGAGTGGCGACGGCACCTCGCGGAGTCAGGGCACA
>NC_051390.1:52934830-52964830 GCF_015228065.2 Penaeus monodon | reverse complement strand
GTGGAATGCAGGCGGGAGGTGACGAGCGACCGTGCCGCTCGACCGCGCGTGGTAATGGTGCCATTGCAGAGCGCGCGGGGTTGAGTGCCACGCTACGGCTGCTTGGTGCATGATGCGGTCAGGCGGGAAATGCACTGAAAACAGCTGTCACGATCCATGGGAGGAGAAAAACGAAAGAGAAAATAATAATAATAAAAAGTTGTAGCGATCCACGGAAGGAGAGAAGCGAAAGAAAAAAAAACAAAACAAAGAAAGATAGTTATTTAGAAACGAAAGAGAGAGAGAGAGAGAGAGAGAGAGAGAGAGAGAGAGAGAGAGAGAGAGAGAGAGAGAGAGAGAGAGAGAGAGAGAGAGAGAGAGAGAGAGAGAGAGAGAAGGGGGGGGAGAAAGGGCTGATGTAGAGGCGATGCTGTTGAAAGTTTGCGGATAATGCGATGATGGGCCAATTGTCGCGGCGACTGACTGACGACTTGCGGACAGGAGTGGGTGAGGACTCTCGCGGAGCGTGAAGGGAGCCGTTGAAGGGAAGAAAGGAGGGAGAGAGGGAGGGAAGGAGGATGGGAGGAAGGGAGGGAATGAGGGAAGGAGGAAAGGAGGGAAGGAGGGAGAGAGGAAAGGAGGGGATGGAAGGAAGGCGAAAGAGAGGAAAGGAAGAGAAGGGAAGGGAGGGGAGAGGAGGGGAGGGGAGGGAGGAAGGGAGGGAGGGAGGGAGGATGCTGCGGTCGATTATTTTGCGGTTCGTGGGGAAACATGGGCTGGGCGCTCGTGATAACCCGAGTCACAAAATCGCCTGCCTGCCGGGAATGTGTCATGCTGGATGCTCGCTCTGTCTCTCGCTCTCTCTCTCGCTCTCTCTCTCGCTCTCTCTCTCGCTCTGTCTCTCGCTCTCTCTCTCGCTCTGTCTCTCGCTCTCTCTCTCTCGCTCTCTCTCTCTCTCGCTCTCTCTCTCGCTCTCTCTCTCGCTCTCTCTCTCGCTCTCTCTCTCTCTCTGTCTCTCGCTCTGTCTCTCGCTCTCTCTCTCTGTCTCTCGCTCTCTCTCTCGCTCTGTCTCTCGCTCTCTCTCTCTCTCGCTCTCTCTCTCGCTCTCTCGCTCTGTCTCTCTCTTTCTCTCTCTCTCTCTTTCTCTCTCTCTCTCCCCTTCTGTCTCCCTCTCCCCTTCTCTCTCCCTCCCTCCCTCCCTCCCTCCCTCCCTCTCCGTATGTCATGTCCACCGGAAGTTGAGCCTCATTATCCGTGACGCGAGCGCAGGTGTCACGCGGAGGTCAGGGTCACGTGGCTGGCAGAAGGCAGAGGCGGGGAAAGGCGTCGATATGGCGCGTAGGCCTGTGCGCTTTGTTTTTTTTCTCTCTCTTTTTTTCCCCGGAAGATTTATTTGGAAGGCGAAAGTGTGTGTGTGTGTGTGTGTGTGTGTGTGTGTGTGTGTGTGTGTGTGTGTGTGTGTGTGTGTGTGTGTGTGTGTGTGTGTGTGTGTGTGTGTGTGTGTGTGTGTGTGTGTGTGTGTGTGTGTGTGTGTGTGTGTATCAGTGTGTATGTGTCAGTATGTTTGTTTTATGTGTCTCGGTCTGTCTATTTGTTTCTTTGTTTTTGGCAAAGTGGATCAGTAGGAGAGGGAATTTTCACAAGGTCGAGTGTGCTATTTTTTTTTCTATCACACTCACTCCATGTTCTTTTATTTCGTTTTATTTCGTTTTGTTGTCTGTTTGTTTTCCCGTTCTGTTCCTACTTTTTTTTTCGCACGAGTGAGTTTGTGTTCGTGTGTCTTGCGTTACGTTTGTGATGCGAACCAGAGGTCGCCGAGAGCTCTATGCTTTCCACTCGTTCCTCTCCTCTTCCTTCCTCTTCCTCTTCCTCTTTCTTCGAATTTTCTTTCTTTTCCTTCTTTGGTCTTGCGTTTCCTCTTCAATCTCATTCTTCGTCTTTTTATTATTATTATTGTTGACGTTGTTGTTATCATTGTTCTTTTTTCTTATTGATCTCATTCTTATTCTTATTCTTCCCCTCCTCGTCATCGTTCTCCTCCTCCTCCTCCCCTCTCCCCCTTCCCTCTCCCCCTTCCCCCTCCCCTCCCCCCTCCCCTCCCCCCTTCCCCTTCTTGGAGCGAACGAGCGCCCTGGGCTGATTGTGGCTACGTGGCGGCGAGGCGTATTTTGCATAATCCCGTCCACCTGTTATGGCTGAAGGGGGAGGAGGGAGGGGGAGGGGGAAGGGGGGTGGTTTTAATTGCTGTTTTCTTCTTGTTTGTGTCATGTCCTGGTGGGGAGAGAGAAGTGTGTGTGTGTGTGTGTGTGTGTGCGCACATGTGTGCATACCTATGTGCGTAAGCGTAATTGTAATTGTAAGAGAGTGGTAAATACAGACACAGACGACAGGCAGGTAATAGACAGACAGACAGCCAGACGGCGTAAGCTTCTGCGAGCCAAATGTCATTTAGAGCAGCAAAAACGCATTTATGATTTGTAGGAATAGTGCACAAGCCACGCGCACGTCGTGTGTGCGTATGAGTTGTGTGTGTGTGTGTGTGTGTGTGTGTGTGTCTGTGTCTGTGTCTCTGTCTGTCTGTCTCTGTCTGTCTGTCTGTCTGTCTGTCTCTTCCAGTGTGCCTGCGTCTGTCTGTGTACACGTACTTGTGTGCCTGAGGCCCAGGGGACCAAGGGAGGGGGAGGGGGAGAGGGGTGGCGTCAGGTGCGAGAAACGTGTATATTGTCTCCCCTTTACTTGTAATCTCCCCAGTCGTTCACCAAAACACCATTATCAGCTTAGATACCTCGTTTATGATTTTTTCTATTATATTTCTCTCTCTCTCTCTCTCTCTCTCTCTCTCTCTCTCTCTCTCTCTCTCTCTCTCTCTCTCTCTCTCTCTCTCTCTCTCTCTCTCTCTCTGCATTCATCAACTTCAGAAGCAAGGGCATTTTCATAATCCTGAAATTCAGCTATTCCTACGATCATCAGCTTTACCTTTTACTTTCCACCTTGCGTTACGCCTCCCCCTCCCCTTCCCCCTCCCCCTACCGGCCGGAAAGTACCTCAGTGGACCTTTAAAGTTCAAAGTTGATCAGGGAAAGTTCACACGGCGCAATCATGTGTCTGAGCGTAAACGAGCTTTTTTTTATAATATTGTGTGTGTGTGTTTTGTAGTTTTCCTTAAGAAGTGTGTGTGTGTGTGTGTGTGTGTGTGTGTGTGTGTTTGTGTTTTTGTGTTTCTTCGTGTGTTTGTGTCTCTTAGTGCGTTCGCCCGTATCGTGTGTGTGAGCGTAAAAGAGTTTCTTTTGTTGTGTGTGCTTTGTATTTTTCTGAAAGAAGTCGGTTTTAATTCTGGGAATTAGAACGGGTGGTGATATAAGTATTTGCAGTATTTTGTGATGTTTATGATAGCATGAGCTTCTTGTTGATTGCCGATAATTGTTTTGCTTTTGTTTAGATATCGTAAAGGTTGATTCTTTCATTTGTTTTATATCGATGAGATACTTAGCTTATTATTTTTATCCCCACACTAAGCATACACATCGCATATATACCATTTGGCGTAACCCCGTAACACATACGCACGTTGATTTTTAATTTCCCCGCTAAACATAGACATCACTTGTATACCATTAAGCAATAACTCCCTTGTACGGACATACGCCCCCCTCTACGCACATACGCCCCTCTCTACACACGCACACGGACACGGACACACGCACGCACGCACGCACGCACACAATCACTTGTATACCATTATGTATAACCCCCACATACGCACCCCTTCTCCCTACACACACACACACGCACACACACACTGACAGAGCATCACGTGAGGAAGGAAATGCGCGAGTGATTCTGCCCTAGATTGCAAGGTCAACTGCAAGGTGAGGTCGGGTATAACACACCGGAGAAGGGAATTGGAGCGTTGAAAGGCCCGGTCTACGTGAAGTGCGGGGGGGGGGGGCGAAGAGGGAGGAGGAGGAGGAAGGGGGAAGGGGGGAGAACGAAGAGGGAAGAGGAGGAGGAGGAAGGGGGAAGAGGGAAGGGGAGAGAGGACGAGGAGGGAGGAGGAGGAGGAGAAAGAGAAGGAGGAGAAGGAGAAGAAGAAGGATGAGGGAGAGAAGTGAGGAAAGAGGAGGAAAATGAGAAAGAGGAATGAGAATGAGGATGGGAAAGGGAAGTGATTAGGAGGAGGATAATGAAAGTAAAAAAAGGAGAATAAGAAAGAGAAAGAACATAATATTGAGAGAAAAACAAGAATGAACAAGAGAAATCATTAAGGAGATAATGAGAAAAATAATAAGATTGAGAAAGAGGATGAGAAAGAGAGAAAGAAAGCGAGAATGAGGGAAGAAGATAAGATGAAAGAGAGAGAGAAAAAGTAAGAATGCTAGTGTGATTTTTTTTTTTTTTTGGGGGGGGAGGGGGTGTAATGGGACGATATATTTGGCGGTAAATTGAGTTAAATAGTGTGGTTATTTTGTGCCATCCATTAAATTCTTTCGGCGATCGTAAAAGGAAAATCACCGAAAACAATTTGAAGGAAAAAGGAAACTGTTGTTGCAGGAAATATTTATGGAACGAGAGCTTGACGTGGAATAAAAAAAAAAAAAGAAGAAGAAGAAGCGTGTGACTGAAACTAAAAGAGACATCAAACGTAACAAAAAGAAACGCAGAAATAAGAGAAAACAAAAGGGGGGAAAGACGATAGTGTGCTTGGCGTTGTAACTGGATAGAAAGAGAAGAGGAAGAGAAAGAGGAGGAGGAAGAGGAGAAAGGAGAGAAAAAGAGAGGAGGAGAAAGAGGAGAAAGGAAAGAAAAAGAGGAGGAGGAAAAGGAGAAAAAAAATAGGAGAAAAGAGGAAAAAAAGGAGTAAGAGGAGGAAAAAAAAGAGGTGGAAGATTAGAACAAAGGAGGAGGAGGAGGAGGAGAAAAGTCGGAATGGTCCACACGGGCGTCCCGGGCGCCGCCGCCGCCATGGAGGGGTCGCGGGCGGTGGAGCGGGCGCGCCTCGCCTACCAACGCATGATGAGGACGGAGATGATGAGAGGTAAGGAGGGAGAGGGAGAAGGAGAGAGAGGAGAGAAGGAGAGGGAGAGGGAGGAGAAGAAAGAGAGAGAAGGAGAGGGAGAAGGAGCGAAAGAGGGAGAGGGAGATATAGGTAGAGGGACAAGGAGAGGGAGGGAGGGAGAGTAAGAGAGAGGGAGATGAAGAAAGAACAAGAGAGAGGGAGAGGGAGAGAGAAATAGCAAGAGAGAGAGGGAGAGAGAGAGAGAGAGAGAGAAAGAGGGAGAGAAATAGCAATCGAGAGTGAGAGAGAGAGAAAGAGAGGGAGAGTAAGGGATATTTTTAGATAAGCTTACCCGCCTTTTTGTGCAGATTCCAAGTAACAGTAACAAGACCAGGTTTGCCTTGCTGTCCTCGAGGTAACTGTCAGGCGCGAGTTTGGGCAAAATGTCAGTTTTCTCGTTTTCTTCCCAGCAACATGCCCGAAGGAGAGACGTGTAGCCTTTCGGGAGTGTAATGCGTGTACTGTTAATCCCAGCGTACAGTTAATTTATAGAAGAAAAAGATAAGGATTGAAATATGAAGGTTTACTGGCTTCGATAATCAAAGAGTTGTTCGTAAAGAGCAGGGTTAGCTGTTTGAGTGCGTTTGGAATGTAGGTCAGCTGTGATTATTTTCTTTATAGGTGTTCAGCGCTGGATCCAAATCATGCTCAGAAGTAGCGCTGAGTTTAGTTTTGTTTTTGTGGTAGTATTTTCCAGATAGTATTTACCATCAACTCTCTTACTAAACGCTGGCATTACCCAACACCTCTGCGCGGATAAAAGCCTAACTTTCTTATTAAACGCTGGCATTACCTAGTTAACAGAGCGTAGGATTGCCTTCAATGGAAGAGGAAGGTTCCAATTAGTGAAGACTAGTGAGGCTACGAGAAAGTAGATGTTCAGTAGAAAGTAGAATCCATCTCTCTTTTTTTAAAAAGATCCAGCGGGCATTCACAGAAGCCATGAGAACAGGCCTAGCGAGGTGTGGCCGTCAATAGCTCCTGTACGTGAAAGCCTCCTTTACAAATTAAGAGAGAAGGAAAGAGAAGGGTGTGTGTGCGTGTGTATAAAAGTGGGTTGGACGGAAGGGTCAATGTTGAACTGCCGATGGTCTTTTGTACCTTACGTGTGAAAAGGAAATTTAGTTCACTTTTAACTTTTGTGAGGGGGGGGGGGCTTTTTCAGAGGGAGGGAGACGGATAATTTGGTTTGCTTTTCACACTTGGGAGTGACTTTTTGATCGGGAGAAGTGTGAAGGATGATTTGGTTTACTTTTAAAATTTAAAGGGAGCATTTTCATTGGGAAGGTACTGTCTAAAAGATAACATAATTTACTTTTAACATTTAAAGGGGATTTTTTTTTCATATGATTTGGTTTACTTTTAACCTTTTAATGGGATTTTTTTTTCATGGGGAAGTTACTGAGTAAAAGAAAATATATAGTTTACTTTTAACATTTAAGAAGGACTTTCTTATGGAGGATGGGAGAGAATTACAGGGTTTAAGGTCACCTGCTGCTAAATGGACAGACCAGGAAGTACATTTTTGTTACTGTACTGTAGTTGGTGTTGATGTTAAGGAGAATGTGATGCTGAGTTGTTAAGTACTTTGCTGTTTGTATATCAGTGTATAGTTCTTATCATTTGCGTATTATTGCCGAATGTCTCCAGCTAAATGTAGAGAAAGTTTGTGGACGATCGTAACATCTTTGAATAGATTTAGGAAGGGTATTGGAACCTAGATCAGTATGGCAAGGCAGTCGAAGAATTTATAATGATTTTTTTTCTTCTAATTTCGTATTTATTTATTTATTTATTTATTCTCTTTATTTTTCTAATTTCGTATTTATTTATGATTTTTTCATTTTTTAAAAATATTTAGGGAGGGTATGCAGCCTTGATGGAAATGATACGAATTTATCTTTTTTTTTTCTCTCTCTCTCTCATTTGTTATTTGAGGTTTTGGCTCCTGCATACATATATATGTGTGTGATGTGAGCCGCCACTTTTTCCATATAAAATTTTGGACTGATGTTTTCGAGAATTATTCCCCTTAAAGAAAATGTAAAGGGGGATGTAAAGAAGCCACAGAATAAAAGAAAGAAAGAAAGAGAGAGAGAGAGAGAGAGAGAGAGAGAGAAATCCTGCGGCATCTCCAGGGGCTATTAATGACTATGGATGAAGAGACAAAAAAAAAGTAAATAAAAAGTAAAAATAAACAAATGAATAAATAGATAAATAATGGTAACGAGATAGGTTAGGAGGGCATGTTGTTGTCGAGTCTCGGTTCAGCTGTTGTGGGTTTCTCTTGCCCGCTGATGACCATGAGAAAATAAAATAGTGGGGTTCCTCTTGCGCCATTGGTGGGGAGGGGGAGGGGAGGGGAGGGACAAGGAGGAGGGGGAGAAGTGGGAGGGGGAGGGGGGGTGCAGAGACGTGGGAAATACGTGGGTGATCGTGGGGAGGTAAGGGAAGAAAGCGGTAAGGAGATGGAGTGATGTGTCGTGACAATTAAAATGTAGAGAGACGGGTAAACAAGTGGTATTGGTTCAGTGTGTTTCATTGCCTTGTCAGGTAATGCCGGTTAGTCCTGGATATTTATGCTTAGTGCATTTTTTTGCTGAATAATGTATTATTTTTTTATGTTTCGTCATTCATTTATAATCTTCTATTGTCATGTGGCATACTGATTCTCCTCCGTGTGTGTTCATCATGTTTTCTAGCCAGTGGTTATTTTCCCACCCGGTTCGACCACCGCATCGACTTCACCCTTGTTCACCGCATCATTCCTCTATAACACGAAGGCAGCGCCGCGCCCACTAACCCCTTCGTTCCCTCTCCTCCCGCAGCGGACAGCGAAGTGCGCGGCGAGGCCCGAGGTCCGAGGTCCGAGAGGTCGAGTGTCAGCCACAATGACGACGTCTCGAGCACCAGCAGCGAGAAGTACGAGCGGGACGTGGCCATCCTCAACTCCTGCTTTGACGACATCGAGCGCTTCATCGCCCGGCTGCAGCACACCGCCGCCGCCACGAGGGAGCTCGAACGCCGGAGGAGGTAGGGAGGAGGGAATGTGGGAGGTGGGAGGAAGGTGGGCAGGTGGGAGGAGGGAAGGTGGGCAGGTGGGAGGTGGGGGGAGGAAGGAGGGAAGGTGGGCTGTTGGGAGGTGGGAGGAGGGAAGGAGGGAGGTGAGAGGTGGGAGAGGGGAGGGGAGAGGTGGGAGGAGGAAAGGAGGGAGGTGAGAGGTGGGAGGAGGAAAGGAGGGAAAGTGGGAGGAGGGAGAAGGGAGGAGGGAAGGTGGGCAGGTGGGAGAGGGAGGTGGGAAGGTGGGAGGAGAGCCGGAAAGTGGGCAGGAACAAGATCTATGGAGGAGAGGTGGCGGGTGGGAGTGGGTGGGAGGAAAGGTAGAGCTGAGTATGAAGAGGAAAGACAAGAGGGGCGGAAGAATGTGTTTGGGCATTCGTAATAGAATAAAACTATACCCATGAATTATTTACCATGTGCTTTGTCCACACTTAGTAAATTTGTTCAGGGCTGGTCAGACTCTTGACAATGTACTGAGATCTAGTTGTTTTATTCTCGTTTATTATTATTATTATTATTATTATTATTATTATTATTATTATTGATTGTTTCCCTTGTTTTCTTCTTGCCCTCCCTGGTCCCCACCAGTTAGAATTGACATTAAAGCATGAAGTTAGAATATGATTAAAAAGTTAGGACTAGGGAGACTTGGAGAGTGTACAGAGGGAAGAAGAAAAATAATAAGATTTAAAAAATGGAAGAAATGGAGAGAGAAAATATATATATATATATATAATAGTGGAAAAGAGGAACTATGATTAATATGAATAAAGCATGGTGAGAAAGGAAGCACAAGGAAAAGAAATCAAAGGAATAGAATGGCGGAGTGAAAAAAAGAAAGCAGATGGTTTGGAAATTTGCATATTATATGAGTATGTATACATTCACCTATGAGGGACAGGCAGCCAAACCAGATAGACAAACACAGACAGACAGACAGACAGAGACAGAGACAGAGATAGAGAGACATGGAGAGAGAGAGACAGACAGACAGAGATAGAAAGACATGGAGAGAGACATACGAACAGACAGACAGACAGACAGACAAACAGAGAATTGCAGAGAGAGAGAGAGAGAGAGAGAGACATAGAATCACAGAGAGAGAGAAAAAAAAGAGAAAGAGGGGGGGAAAGATAATAGCAGAAGTTAAAATCGAAACTTGGCAGCATCCTTTTCTCTGTATACATGTCTTCTTTGTGTGGCCATTCAGGTCCAGATGTGAGTGACTGTTATTTATGTATGTATTAATTTATCTCTTCCAAGGAGGTTGGGTTTTTGCTTGTGTTCATTGGTCTTTCAGCAGGGTTAGTCAAATGTTATGGTGAGATAGTGAGGAGTTTCTATGGATGGGTTATTTAGGGCCAGAAACCAGTTGTTTAGATTTTAATGTTAATTTGGGTCAACATCTGGATCCAGGATTGAATTAAAGGATTCTGCACCACAGTGAACACTCACGGAAAATGGTTATGTCCTTGGTTGAAAATTAATTTTCTTTTAAAATTTTGTGTTGAATTTGTGCATTTTGAAGCTGGGATTATTTCTTCAGCTCTTGCTTGCTGTCACTTTCTCTAATGATATGTTACAGGCAACTTTTGTATGCAAAATGTTATAGGCCCCCATGGGCTGGGGATCAGGTGATTATATTGTAGTGGCGACCTGGACCCAGAAAAAATTATGCAGTTCCTTATCATTGCAACATAATTTTTTTTTTTTTTTTTTTTATTATTGGTTAAAATTTGGTAGTCAATTTTAATCCTGTAAATTGCATCTGATGGTTGTGAAAGGCACCTGAATTGCTTTAACTCCAACTCTCTTTCTTCAAATGTTGCATTATGTACATTTGGTCAGACAAGTAACATGAAAATTACATTCCAGGTCCCGAAAGTCCAAGAAGAAAGACATTGGTGATGGCCTGCTGTCAATGCGTGCCAAGCCTCCACCTGAGAGGGAGTTTGTTGATATCTTCCAAAAATTCAAGCTCTCATTTAACTTACTGGTGAGTTTGTTACCTTAGGATATCCATATATTTTAATATTGGTACTTTTTTCATGTGTTTTGTCTTTCTAGTGATGTCATGTGTCAGTAATGAACAGCAGATGAGCATATATGATACATTTTTTTGTGTCTGATAAAGTTTTCCAAGATAGGAGGTATTGTGTTTGCATATGTTAGTTTGTATCTGAATGGCATTAACTTATTCTCTCCGCAGGCAAAGCTGAAGTCCCACATCCATGACCCAAATGCCCCAGAACTTGTACATTTCCTGTTTACTCCGTTGGCACTTATTGTTGATGCTTCACGCGACTCAAACTATGGGCCAAACCTGCCTGCTAAGGTAATGAAGTTACTAAACTGCAAGAATTGTTAAAGACTTGTTACAAATGGAAAACATTGATGAAATGTAATATTGGTAGATTTGAAAATTCCATATCATATCTACTTTTATGTAAAAGGGTGAGAAGAAGCAATTTGTTATAATCTAATCTACGCTTAATGTTCAGGTCCTGTCTCCCCTGCTGACTGCTGATGCCATTGACCTCCTCACCAACTGCCTCACATCACGAGAGACAGAATTATGGCAGAACCTGGGAGAGGCTTGGTGTGTCCCTCGAAGCATGTGGAAGTACAATGTTCCACCTTATCAGCCAGGTGAGCTGTGTATATATACACTTAGTTTTTTATTAAGGACGGAAAGTAATCATTCCTTTTCTTTCCTTATGGTAAATACCTATTGTATTGGAAAAATAAAATTACTATGTAATTTATGTCTGTAACTAGTTTTGTACTTTATATAAATAATGATCATAAAGATCTCCTCTTTATCTGTATATGAAAGAGAAGAGCACAATTTGATTAATTTGTGGTTTCCCAGTATTTTCCAGTGGCTGGGCACCTGAACTTTCGGAGAGTGAGCGGCACTCAGAGGTGGTTTCAGATGGCAAACGGAACAGAGAGGTATGATTTGTCTTTGGGATAGTTTATTTTTCTTCTTTTTTTATGTTTTTTATTTATCATGATGATATTATTTTCAAAATTTTCTTGCATATTGTTGAGGGATATTTTTGGATTCCATGAACAATGTAGAAACATTTCCTAAATTTGGCACAAAATACTGCATTGTCTGTATTTCTATGGTTTGCATGCAAGGACAAGGAATCAGGTGTAAGTCTATATCATGGTCTTATTAGCAGTGATTTATATATCTAGGTCTTAGGTCGAGTTAATATTTGAAGTGAATTTGCAATCATTATGCAGACGATTATCTTGATAGAGAAACAATATTTGTACGGTTATTAGATTGGTTTATATATATATTTATTTAGTGGTAGTATTTTTGATTATCATTATAGGAATATCATAATGATTATTAAATAGTAGTGAGCAAAGGAGGACTACCATTTGTAATTTTGAAAATACAGCCCTTTGACCCTAGATATAGTTATCAGCTGTTCTTTAGCTGTTTGCATTTTGTAAGAAAGTGTAATTTCTAAGGTGGTATCAACTGTTTTGGCTGAAATGTATATTCGGATAGACTTTTTTGGTTTTGTATGCAACTTGTCACAATTATTTTAGAGGGTAAAAAAAAGAAAGTATGGACCACAAAGGAACTGGAATCCCTTACACTTGTAACATTTTTTTTTCCTTTATATTTATGGTATTGTACTATATATTACAGTATGTATCACAGTGCAACATCTACTAAAAGGTATAATTACAGTTTTAGGGTTAGGGAGAAAATTGTCAAAACTGGAAGATAATGTTACAGTTAGTCTTTATGATTTATTTTGATAACTGATTACATATGGTTCAGGTTGGGTTCATGAGAGTAAATTTTGTGTATAAATTTAATAGGGTCGTCTGCAAAGTGAGGAGTACGGCAGCGACTTCTATGATTCTGACCGACGGGGAGCATCACCCCCACCACCGGGTCGTTACTATGGACGTGATGAGAGGTGGGTGTCAAAGAAACTGCTAGTATATATATATATATATATATATATATATATATATATATATATATATATATATATATATATATATATATATATATATATGTGTGTGTGTGTGTGTGTGTGTGTGTGTGTGTGTGTGTATGTATAGTTTACTTAATATGTGGTTCTAAGGTTCTGTTTTTATATAGAATTTAAGGTGGAAATCTAACATGTTATTTAATCTTTTAGGCCACGGTCAATGACTCCTCCTTCAGAATATCCACAAGCAGGGAGAAGTGACATCTCCCAAGACTCCATGGATCAGCCTACTTTTGAGAAGCATCAGCGGCAGTGGCTCAATGACCTCAAGTCACGCGGGGCTAAAATTGTACAGGTGACATACCCACGCACCGCCAATAACGACAAAGAGCTCACAGTTGTTCGTGGCGAATATTTGGAGGTAAGTACTGTTAAGAGCAGTTGTTTGTTGCTGAGAATGTAGGCACTTTTGTTAAGTTTGATGAACATATAGAAAGCTTTGTTTAAGTATCTTAACTATGTTTTTGTTCTTACCAAGGTGCTGGATGACAGTCGCAAGTGGTGGAAGGCAGTAAATGCACGAGGACAAGTTGCTCATGTCCCACACACAATAGTGACTCCATATGCCGCTGACCAGGTAAGGAGAATTATGTTTGAAACATTTTTAGCTGATTACTTGCCATATATTATTTTGTCCTCTGTTCCTTAGTTTTGGGAAAGAGGAAATAGATTAGAAGAAAAAGTAATAATTAATCAACCAACAGGATGGTAAGGAAGATTACCGTGCTGGTGCTCAACGGAATGCCCCACCACCCGTCTGGAAGGGCAAGAAAGGTGAATTTCGGTATTTCTAGTTCCCAGCCTGATACCTGTAGTGCTGTTACTGGTGGTTCACGACCTCTTTTAAGATGTTCCAATCCTCCACTTGTGGTGGTTGCAATAGGATGAAAGGAAATATGGGAAGACTGATTGAGTGAAATAATGCAGGGATAATTTGACAATCAATTCTGAATCAGAGCATGTTCGATATCTGCAAGTGTAGAGTGAAAAATTGGTTGTGTTGTGTGTAGATTAAAGAGATCTTCCTATTGATAGCTGAAGGTGCTACAACACATGTCATGCTAGATTTTTAAGGCCTTAAGGTACTGCAGGAGATCGTGAACCAGCAGTAGGTAGCTCTGGAAGGGGGAGCATTGTGAATGTCTCCATGTGGGTGTATATGTGTACGTGACATTTCTCCACTGTGCACCGTCTTAATTGATTATACACGCTTAAGTATGTAGGCTATATATATTTTAGAAATCTTTTCTGTTTGTAATATTTTCCTCATAAATGTTAAAATGGTGAACACTAAATTATTACTGATGTGCATAGCAATTAATGTTCATCCAATTATTAAAGAGAGGATAGATTTTTTATTTCTTACAGTTATTTAGTATTCACCTTATAGAGTGTATGATTTAGCTGGTAATGATTGTAAAAATATATATACTGGTAATATTTTTATCCATTGTCACAAAGAAAACTATTCCATGTGAAGGGAACACTTTTGCTAGTTAAATCATTCACAAGTCTATATGTACCTTTGTTCTATCAGTGTAATTGAGAGCACAGTTAAACATTATATTCATTTTACTTATAGTCAGAAATGTAACAGTTAAAGTTTAGCTTCGAGTGAATGAAATAATTTCCCCTTAAGGAATGTACAAGGTAAATAACTTAGTTGAAAATAGATTTATTGTTTGTTATTGCTTGAGTTATGCCACAACACAGTATGAGTTGTGTATAGACTGTGTCTTCTGTGGTATATTTGTTATCTGCTATATTCTATCATCATATATGAATTTATATTTTCTAATTTGTACATTAGCCTGTGGACCCTCCAGACTAACATTACCACCATAGCTGTTTAATCTGAGTGTACAGAATTCATTAGTATATTTTAAAAAGCTTCACTAAATAATGAGTGATTGTGTGTAGTGAAGCAGACATTCCATGCTTTAGTGTTTTAGTTAATATATAACCTAATTTTGTGTTCATTATCCAAGTTCAGCAAAGCCCTTATTTGCTCACCAATGCCTGACTGCCACTGCTCACATACATATTCTGTATTTAAGTCTGCTGTTACTGTAGTGCTGTAGGATATATGTGGGTTGATAATGTTATTCATGTGGACTTGTGTAAGTTTGACATTTCTGACAGTACAGTATCAGAAAATTTCTTTAAGAGTTAGGAGTCATTGGTATACATTTTCTTACCTTTAACGGCTGTCTCAGATGTATGTAGAATGTACCCTCATCCCCTACTTCTCTTTCCTTGCTAAGATCATAAAGAATTATAATGTGTTTTTCTGATACTTTGATGCTGAAGAAAGTATCCAACTTTTGGAAACAAGAAAATGATGACTTGTGTGAGACTGTTATGTACTGGCCCATCTTGCGGCACTATAGACTCTCTCTGCTTGAGGTTTCTTTCTGGTATTTAACTTAATTTCTTGTTTTTCGTAGTTTTGCTATAGCATGACAAGACTAGCTTTTGTAGGCTTTACATTACATACACAGTAATAATAAAGTTTAGCAACTGCACAAGATAATCAAAGACTTGTTTAACTGTACAGCTTATGAAATCTAGCCTTGCTCTATACTTTAGAGCCTTACATCATCCAGTGGTGAGTGGACTACTAGACACCAGGTAATGTACGCTTCAGTCAGGGTTTCAGAAGAATGTGGGTTCCCATTCATTTTGGAGAGCTCATTTGTGGCATTCTACAATCTTTTTTATTATTATTATTATTATTATTTTTAGTGTTGAACTGTAGAGCAGTTCTGTAAAAGTTTAAGAATAGGTTTGTAAATATAAGCTGCTTTTTCTTTTTTTTCTTTTCTTTTTTTTAATCACAAGAGTTTGGGATGCCATAATCCTGAAGCTGTAGGTAACCTGGTTGGGACAAGACATTAATTGCATGCATGGTGGAGGGTTTTAGTGGACGGCTCTGTTGACTCCTGTGATGATGAGATAGGCTGAGGTTAGCTCTGGGTTTGGCTCATTCGGGGTCTTAAATATGACCAAGACTCATGTGGGGCTCATACCCAGGGCTCGTATCATGCCATCATATCATCTTTCATGGCTTCAACTGACTAACTCATTACGTATGAAATAGACACCACTGCCTTCTGTTTTCAATAATGGGGACGACAACTCCATACTGACTCATGACCAAATTTTGACGGGTCTCCTTGGACATACTGTCATCTTAATAGTGATGGGCTAAGAAAAGTGAATAAGACAGAGAAGATGAGATAAAAACTGACAGAAGCATGCTAAATTTAAGAGACAGTGACAATACAAGACATTCATCTCATACAATTTCCTTTTTTATTGAAGAGCAAACCATACTATGTGCTTAGGATGCACGCAATCAGATTGGTTGTATGTCTTAAGTTTTTATTTTAACTTTTATCACTATTTTTCCTCCTTTACTGTATGAAAACCAAAAATATCAGTTGACAAGATTTACTGTGAAATCAGATTCCTGACATTTGTAAAGAATTTCGTGTACATTTGTAACATAAGAATTCTTATTTTTCAGTAAAATGGTAGATGGTTGTGGCAAATGAATCTTACATTATATAAAATGTAATATCGAGATAAAGATGAATAAACCAATGAGAAAATATGTACTTTATTTTGTATTTTGTAATTTTCCTTAAGTACCTGTGCCATATTGTCAACAGAGCCCAAAACATACTTTGCACCCATGCACAAATGCCTTCCGGGCAGTTCCGTTTTTCCTTTTGTTTCCTTTTGATGGGTGGGAGGGTGTGGGGAGGATCATTTGTTACAGCAAGACCCAGTTCCTGCAGTGCCTCATATCTGTTTGGTAAGTAATTCCTTCATGTGTTATTGTTAGTGGGTTTAATCCTTTCTTCTGTAAGTTTCTTGCCGAGTTATAGTTTTTCAAAATTGAAGTGAATGGAATAAGTTACCCAACTTATATATGTTAGAAAGATATTCTGATAACATTCAGTCTTGTATCAAATTGTCTAAAGATCAAAAGACCCCTTATCATTTTAGATAATGTTTTTCTTATATGGTCTAGGTATAGATTACATTTGGGGGAAATGGAACTCTCGTAACTTTATTTTGTACCGAGTGTGAATGCAGGTGCTAGAAGGAGTGTACGTGTGTGTGAATCAGTGTTAGTGTCTTTTTATTTGCTGAGGGGACACAGCTGTGGGTGTGTGTATTTGTGCATGAAAATTTAAGTGTAACTGAAAGTGCGAGAGAATAATGTAGATGAGCATATCTGGGATTATATAATTTGAACTTTGGAAACAAAGAGAAGCTAGTTTTTTCAGGCCAGTGAAGAGTAGAACATTCTTGGCAAATGTACTACAATTTCCTGCACCCTTACAACACTGAAACTTCTGTAGTCATTTACAGTGGAATAAACTTATTGTAGTAGCATAATTTGTATTCAGTGGGTTAGAATCCTCACCTTACTTGCACACTGCCAACAAAGGTATCTGGGTATAGCACTGTTAAGTTTTTTGCTTCTCGTATAAATCCTCTTTTCTGATTGTATATGGTAATTTTAAGGTTTGTGAGAATCATGTGAGAGGGAACAGAAGCGAATGTAAAGAGAATGTTGGGGCAAGTGACACTTAGCATTCCAAAGATTGCAAGTTTGCTAGTGGGCTAAATGATAGCACCAAAAGGCATGGGAATATGATTTTGATATTTATTATTTGAATATTTTATTACTTAGTCAGTTGAATGCTTTAGGGATTTCATTTTTTAATCCTAGCTTTAGATATAAATGTAACCATCATGCATAATTTGTCAACATTATAGTGTCACAGGTCAAGAACTTTCTTATTTTCATATATGAATAATGGGGATTATTGGAAAATTACAGAGGTGCATCTGATTAGTTCTGAAAATCATGAGTCAGAGTTGTTTAGAATTAGTAATGAAAGTATGGCAGTCTTCTAGGCAGCTTGTTAATTTATTATACAAGGAAATGGTATATCAGTAAACCAGCTGTTCAACCCTTTCTCAAAGTAGGCTTTCGTAACTCCTCCAAACAACCGAAAGTCCCTGCAGATTTTGACTCAGATTCAAGTGAGGAGTTCCACAAAAGACCCACACCAGGTGAGTGCAGTCCTTTATACTCATGTTTCTGGAGTAATCATCTCCTTGTGTATCCAATTACATTTCTAAAGTTCATGGTAAAATTCTTATGTGGAATTTCCTGTTATAGTGTTATTTTAGGTGAAGTAACAGTGTAGTGATGTATCTACACTGTAGTTGGATTCACTTCCTGTTGATTTCTGCTTGCATATGCCTTAGTTTTTAATTTCTTTTATATGTCTGCTTAATGTTGGTATTTATCTGCTTTCTGTCTTTTCTCTATGGAATTATCCTTCAGTTCTCATATACTATCATGGTTTTTTAATTATTATCTTCTATTGCTAAAGCAATTTTGACCATAAAAATAGTCATCATCCAAAAATGCTGCTTTAAAGTCTCACAAGTAAAGAAAAAGATATGAGAGAAAAAAAATTATAACATACCTCTCCAACAGGGTACGGCTCCAATGAATCGAGTGACGAAGATGCTGCAGGTTCACGTAAGAAGAACAGTACAATCCCTGCTCCCCCTCCCCCTCCACCCCCAGACTTTACCCCAAGTAACTCAGTGGCTAAGAGAACTCCTAAGCCTAGACCCAGTAATGCAAACCAGATGTATGCTACGAGTAAGTGCTGCCTCAAAGTTTATGGTGTTTCTTGAATTTGTTTTATCAACTCTACTTTTTTTAGGAGTCTGTGAAACAAGTTCTTTTGTATGTATTAATTACTTGTGTTTACCACTGACAGTGAATTTTTTATTTATTTTTGTCTTTGTTGCTTTGTTGTTGATTTCTATTATTTACATTATTGAACATACAAGATAAGCAGAAGTCACAACTGCTCATAGATGAAATTGTATGATACATAATGCATCAGCTTCATATAGTTATGAAAGGCTTATGTACTATTGTTTATTGATACCTTTTTTTTTTGTATGTATGTATGTATGCTTTAGTTGTGATGTGAAAGTTGTAGATAGATAAGTAAATCATCTTTATCTTTTTCTTCATATTATACATTTGTTCTAAATGTAAATTGCTTCACAGTCAGATCTAAAAAAGACAAAGTACATTACATACAGAATGTTCCAATAGATTTCTAATGAAACTGATTAAAAACTAATGACCGTACACAGTGGCGACTGATGACAGAATTACTTACAGCTAAATCTAATGTGGACATGATGAATGAAGAACTGAAGCTGGTGCTCGAGTCATTCCGCCGTCAGAGGCCACATCTAGATATTCAGAAAACACCTGATGTTTACATATACCAAAATTCAACCCCACAAGAAGTGCAAAAATGGCTTGAGATGAAAGGCTTTTCCAAAAGGTATGTTATGTGCACATGACTACTGATTTTACTAGTATTTTGATGTTTCATAAGGTCACTCAAATAGGCATTTCTCTCTCTTTCTTTTTTATGATGATAATTTTAAAACAACTTGCTGTCTTTTCAAAATGATATATATAAAGTATGTTGTAAAATGTTCTTTGTCAGCTATAGAAAATAATAAAAAAGGATTCCCTGAATAGCAATGTATTCATTTTAATTTTCTCAGAATTCGGAAACAGTTTGAGGGTGTTGATGGAGAGAAACTGTTTGCACTGGACCGGGACCAACTCATTTTGCATTGTGGGAAGGCTGAGGGCATTCGGTTAGACTCTCAGATCACTATACAGCGTAATGTCACAGGGGTAAGATATCATTTTCCTGTCTTTTGTTTGACTTTTTCTTACCCCTAGAATCTGTTTAATACTTCAGCCATGTGCACATGATGGTAGAGTCCACAAAAGCACTACCTGCTGAATGTATATCCCCTGTGGTGGCCTATGGCTACTATGGGGTGCACTTGTTTTGTGACCACCCATGAAAATGGACATTGTCATTTCAGTGATTTCCCTGATCATGATGTCATCTCCATGCTTGTCTGCCACCTACATCCCAAGCCTGTGAATTGGAACATTGTTGTAAAAATGTTTACCTACACAGATACTGCCCCAAGAGTGTACATGGCTTTAGAATTCAGAAGTCAGGATGAATGGAAAAAATTGTCAATATATTGAAAAGGGCAAGATTTTAAAAAATTCTACTATTACTTTTCAGTACAAGACTGCGCGCTCATCAGAACTTCGGCAGATTCTAGCTCAGAGAAGGAACAAAGTTGAAGCTGACAAGACTGATGCAAAAGAATCAATCACAGAAGACTTTAGCTTCCTTAGAGACTATGATAAGACTGGTTATCAAACTGACTCAGGTGAGTTTTTAAAATTTTATGAATGAAAAATCGATTTACTGTATCTGATGTTTAATGAATACTCTGCTGCCATGAATCATTTGAATAATAGTTATGATAAATGTGCATACACAGTAATACAAACATGTGTACATATTATTTATTTAATTTAAATCATTCTGTGACATTTAACAGAATCAGAAGATGATGATATGGAGGTCCCAGGTGCCTCGGGTGGACATGCTGGTACACTTAAAGAACAAATTAAAAAGCAGAGAAAGAAGATACAAAATCAGGCCCTTGATGACAAGGCTTCTCGGTGAATAACTTCCTTCACGTCGGTTGTAGATTTTAAGCAAAGAGAATTGATATAATGAGTCTATATTATCAGTCAGTCCTCAGACCAGTGAGTTCTTATAGCCTAAGATGTCTAAAGCTATTTGAAAATTTTAGGTTTAACAGTCATATCATATATGTATAGTCTCATTAACCATTGAATGTATAATTATATATATTCCAGTGAGGATATTTAACCCCTAATGATTTGTGTAATATATTTCTAAGCATCCAGAGTATTTAAGACTATAGATAGTGTATATCCATGGCCATATATAGGATAGTTTACTGGCTTAGGTATGTTCAAGATAATGTGTAGCAAAAGCTGTTGAATTGTTATTTTCATTTTGTATGATGTTAGGAACTGTTTGTGTTGTAGAATTTGCATGTAGCAACTACTGTTTGCTTTTGCTGGGAAAATTCTTACAGCCTTGATGGTATGTAACAATCACTCTTTTAAAATAAAACCGTATTATTAAGTACATTTGTAATGTGCATGGAGGTCAGTATGTTATTTTTTATGTGATATATTCTTACTTTTTTGTAATTACCTGTTGATATGTTCATAACTGTATAAATCTAATAGAGTGAAAAATAATATATACTTCAGATATGATAGAGATATAATGTTGGTATTTTCTCCAGGAACTTTAGCATTTTTGGTTATGTAGATGTAGTTATGGTATAGCTAATATCTATCAGTATGGGAGCTTAAATAAAAATGTCTGAAGTAAAGGTTATATTATAATATTCAGTGGAGATAGTAAGGAAAACAAATAACTTTTTCACTTACTATAACAAGAATCAGATATATTGCTCATTTTCAGTTCCAACAAGTAAGCTGGACATTTTACCTTAAAAGCTGTAGGTAAACTGCTTATAGTCTTTTAGGCAACAGTTAATTGTTCCTGGACATATTTACTCAACAATGCCATATATCAGGAATTTGATTGTTTACGTTTATGAGAAGGGATTTTCATTGTGATGTGGATTACAAGGATATATTTCCTTTTTCCTCTTTCTAGTTACTGTGAATGCAACGAATTTAGAATATTAGTATTGGAAACATTGAAAATGTTCTGTAGGGGATGAGGAAGGACTGAATAGTCTTTGTCTATAAGATCATTTTGGCAGTTTTTCTTAACAACAATAATAATAATAATAATAATAAAAACAGTAGTAAAATCAGTATTTCCTAGTTCCAAAGGGATATTTCAGTGGAATTTTCCTCTCGCCTTGAATTCCTGTACTACTGCAATTACCATAATGTTTTTTTAAAACTACATGCAATGTTAGTTTCTACTTTTGATTCCTCTTTGTAAAGAGACACTTGAGGTGAAGGAGACCTATATGTTCCACTAGAATTTCTTAGCAATAATCATGTATGTAAGATTTGTAATTTCTCCAGGGATAGAATAAAAGGCTTGCAGTTTGTTTGTGTATTGTAATGTCTTTTCTATGGGGCTTTTTGGTGCCAAGATGTCTTTGAGTACTTACGTGTCTCAGATGCTGTAAATAATATTAAAGAGTGATTTATTAAGCTGGTATTTCTTATCCTCATAATATATGATGATAATCATAACTGAATGTAAAAGTTTTGTATTTCCTTTCTGTAATCAATATCAATGTATGAACATAGTGGGGATGCAAGAGGTAAAAGAGAGAGGGAAGAAAATGTTCAAGAGGTATACGAAATAACAATACCACAGTATCTAATAATCTTTATCTATTAAAACTGGAATGCAGTATATCACACATAAGATATGTTATTCTTAATCTTAACGCAACTATAAACATGTTTAAGAAAGATGGTATTCTGTATTCTGCCATGAGCAATTTGACAATTGGAGATATTCTGAAATTAAAGGTCTTGTATTTCAATTTTAAAACAAATAGGCTGAAAATTCCTTGTGGCTTTTTTTTTTTTCAATATGAAAAAATATTCATGGGTAGTTTACACAAATGCTTATATTGATCACACCCTTCATCTATTTGTTCTCACTATTCCTAATCTTTGTACATTACCTATTAAATTATTATTACATTATAATACTAATACCATTACTATTGCTATTATTGTTGTTATTATTATCATCATTATTAAAATCATCATCAGTACTATCTATTTACAATCTCAAGTCATGATATATATATAAGTTAAATGTAAATTATCTTGGAAAAATATACATAGTACAACAATAAGAAAAATAACCCTTGTGAGTATTATGAACTTTACAACACAAATTAGTTAACTTACAGTACCATTACTTACACAGTATTATTATGCATATACAACCTTTCCATGACTCAAACACATTTCAAAATACATATCGTAGTATATAAAAAACAGCACTTAGCATATCTTAGTGACTTACTTGAAAATTGTTTGTTCACTTATCCTTGCTATAAAGTACATATTTTATTTTTTGCATATCTATATATATATATATTGAAACTAAACATGTGCATGAGGTCTCCCTTGGAAAAAACAACACAAGCCTCACTGACTTCTTTCACATAAATTGTATTTAAGGTTTTGCACTTTTAAGTAGTGATAACTCAAAAATTTACATTTAGAATGATGACTTGATTTAACTGGAAGGTGGTTTCATGAATATGCAAAAATTTGGTTAAGAAGTCACTTCAAATATGATGCATCTGCATATAACTCTAAATGGAGAGGAATGAATATCATAATTTGACAATACCATTTTGATGCAATCCATGAATTACCAACAAACACAAAAATAACAAAATAATATCAAAGGAGTACACTACATTTGTGGTATAAATAAATAAATAAATAAATAAAATAGATCCTATATCATCTAACATTACCCAAACCCAATATTTCATCCTGTGTGTGCATTATTGCCTTCTAGTTTAACCCACTGGATATGGTTGTCAAAACCTAGGCATTACACTTGAGTGGTGGCTCTTAGGTGTGTACCTTGTAGACCTGGCTTATACATGTAATTATGTGCATTGTGAAGACTCCTTGACTCCTATTCCTCCCACTTCCTCCCAACATATCCCATTCTCCCCACTTCATCTACATCATCCCCTCTTCTTACCCGGTTATACCTTCAGTTTTCTTCTGGATACACATGTAACTCTGTTTTGCCACAGCAACCCCATTCCCTGGATTTTCTCCCTCCTGACATTTCTCCTGGAACTGTACTTTTATCTAATTGTCCTTAAACCCACTTTTCTCCTTTTGTTAATCCCTACCTTACCCCTTGCAGAATCCCACACTTCTCCAACTTTGATCGAATCACCCTTGTTAATCCCTACCTTAGCCCATTTATACTCACCCTCTTTGACATCACCACTCTTTGCCCTTTTCAATGCCACACTAACCTGAACTGCTATACAAATTTTGTGTTACATGCATTTAATCATCAACTAATTTTTAGATATTTTCCTATTATTAAATTTTCTGTAACACATTCAGTCATGGCAGGAAAATAAAGGCTCCTGAGCTCAGCTCTCAGGCAATTTTTTTTCTTTATGCCACATTCCCATCACCCTGGCCCTCAGCCAAATTTTTTCATGATGAGGTCATGTCATCACCCTGATCCTGTGGGTTAATAGGACAAGGTCCTGGATGCAGCAAGTGAGAATGGCAGTTTCAGATTAATTACATTTAAAATAAAAGATAATTTTCTCTAAACTCTTGCAACAAATGGCACAAGGCAACAGCTAGTGACTTGTGGACCTGCACAGGCATATAATATTTGCCTATTTGGCTTGGGATACACCATATGTAATACATTTGCCATAGATGATGAAAAGAAGAGAAAGTCAAACAACACAAGAGGATAACATCTAAAGGAAACAAGTAAAATTAACATGCACATTGTTCCCATGAGGAATCAACACACAGCTGACCACCTCCCATCCCCTCTACCTTGATCCTGAACCCTCCATCTCTGTAGTTTTCTCCTATTTCAACCCATACATGATGATTTTAACATCTTTCTCAATCACAAAAATTATATGTCAGATTATATATCAGATAAAATAGATACAGAATAATATATTCTTTAATTGAAGCTAGTGCAGTATGCTTAGATACTATCAGAACTGTGGACTTTGGAATACTAAAATAATCCTACTGTTACATGAATTTTGATACACATAATGTAATGACATGGAAACACTTCATTATGAGCAGAAAAAAAAATCATACAGCAGATATCAAATGACTATTCAGAGCCAAAAGAATATTTAAAATGTTGCATATTTATATCAATATAATATATAAAAAGTTTTTCTTGAATGAAATCGTGATGTAACAATGTATATTGCTTAAATTCACACAGTGTAGGCAACAAGAATCTATTGGAATGTCTCATCCAAAGTCAAATAAGTTTTAAAACATTTCTTTTTTTCTGGCTAGGGTATAATACACACACATATATATATATTATATATTACATATATATCATATATACTACACCTTATGTGCTATATATATATTATATATATTTTATTTATATATCAAATATATCATATATCTTGCATATCTCTCTCTCTCTCTCTCTCTCTCTCTCTCTCTCTCTCTCTCTCTCTCTCTCTCTCTCACTCTCTCTCACTCTTTCTCTCACTCTTTCTCTCACTCTTTCTCTCACTCTTTCTCTCACTCTTTCTCACTCTTTCTCTCACTCTTTCTCTCTCTCTTTTGCACTCACTCACTCACTAACTCACTCACTCACTCACTCACTCACTCACTCATATATACCAATTCTAATACATAGATATGCATCTGATTTTAAATGCATTTTGTAATGCATAATATATATCTTTGGTAGCTATTATCTTACCTGTCTGGAAACAACCTTGAGAAAGTCGTACAACTAACAGCCATTTATTAGCACTACATTTTTCCTCCTGCATCTCTAAAGAAGTCTCTGCAAATAAAAAAAAAACAGAAGTCAATCAAAGTTACAAACATTTTTAAATCTGAAGAAAAAAATGAAATACTCTTGCCCTTAAACATCTTGAAGAGCCTCATCATTCTTGTTCAAAATATTAATGTAAATTTCAAAAACTAAGGAGTTACTACCAAGAAAACCAAAGCCTTTGATTTAACCCTTTGTATGCAGCTACATGTACTATCCACTATGAATTTTGTTAAACAAAGATGGCTCCATAAATGCTCAGCCACAACTAAGATTTCTTTAAACTATCAGGTAAACTATCACACTATCAGGCTTTGATAAGGATAAATCCGATATGCAAAGCTTAGCCTCGCCCGGGCCTGTATTGACTAATGCCAACTTGATCACGTGTCAGCTGGTGCTGACTGGGCTGAACCTAGTCCTTACCCACAGTGGTGCCCAGCCACGTCATTAAGCTCCAGGTGACAATTGCAACTTCTCATGCCTGGGCAGAGCGCGAACCACCGACCCCTCGGATGAGAGGCTGACACGTTACCACTGTACTAGCCCGGAGGCTATCAGGTTTTGAGATTATCAGCTCTTTAAACTATCACACTATCAGGTCTTGAGTTAGTAGACCTGATGAAGCCTCATCAGATTCCCCCATTCCTTGAATTTTCTGATTTTTTTTTTCTAAAGCTATTGATTGCAATACTTTTTATCATTATTGATATTATAATTATCATGTTATCAAAATATTAACAGTTATAAAGAATCTTACCAATATCAAGAAGGGGAAACAGTTGTGAAAGACAATACTGGTAACTGACTCCTTAGTGACCAAGTACTTAAGGAGCCATCCAAGTGTATACACAATGAATAAACTAAGCTTAATGTGGACTTGGCCTGTATATCATACCATCCCTGTACAAAGGGTTAACAGACTGTCACATTACAACTGACTGTAGTAATTTTGCAATATCCATCTACAAATGTCTCCACAAGTGCTCAAACAGCAAGAATCACTTAGCAGTCTATGTGATTTTCCCTTTCTTGAATTTTTGGAATCACCTCCCAATGCTATTAATATCGATTGCATTATTATTGTTACTGACATTGTAGGCATTACAGAGCTACAAACAATAATAACAGAATTATAAAATAAAATAATATATTTCCAAAAATCAAGGAAAAGAGTAAATAGGCTGTATAGGCTGGACTAGTGATTGACTCATTGGTGACAAGGTATTGGGAGTACTATATGTAAAAAAATTTAAAAAATCACTATGGCAACTAGTGAAAATATCCCATAATCCACTACATAAATGATATTTTGAAAGTGTCCCTTAATTTAATTCTTTTTAGTAGTTCAAGGTGATTATAATTTATAAGCAAAATAACCGTGATAAACAAATGGGGTTGGACACATCCTCTAACCAGACCTCACTGATTCCCTCCCATTATTTTACCTCCAGCGCTTGATAACAATACTATTAGCTAGCACACATGTAACATCAGTGCCTCCATATGTACACATTTCAGAAGGATTTGAAGCTAAGGATCTCCCTATACCTCTAAAAATACTTTTTTCTTTTTTCTTTCTTTTTTCTTTTCTTTTTTTTCTTTTCTTTTTCTTTCTTTTTTCTTTTCTTTTTCTTTTTTTTTCTTTTCTATTTCTTTTCTTTCTTTCTTTTTTACTTTCAAATCAACAAAAAAACAAATTTCCCCAATAAAGCATATTCATATCATATACCACAAAAAACATTAACCTATGTGCGTAAAAAAAAAAAAAACAAGAAACCACAGAAAGGCTGAGGGGGTTTTGAAAGAGAGAGAAAGGGAGAGAGAGAGAGAGAAGAGAGAAAAGAGAGAGGAGAGAGGAGAGAGAGGAGATAGAGAGAGAGAGGAGAGAGAAAAGAGAAGAGAGAGAGAAGGGAAAGAGAAAGAGAGAGAAAGAGAGAGAGAGAGAGAGAAAGGAAGGGAAAGAAAGGAGAGAGAAAGGAACGAGAAAGAGAAAGAGAGAAGGAGAGAGAAAGAAGGAGAGAGAAAGCGAAAGTTCAGAGAGAAAAGAGAGAGAGAAGGAGGGAGGGACAAAGAGAGAAGAGAGAAAAAGAAGAGGAGCGGAGAGAGAGAAAGAGGAAAGAAGAGAGAACGACAAAAGGAGAGAAGAAGGGAAAGAGAAAGAGAGAGAGAAGAGGAAAGAGAAAAGAGGGCCCGAGCCCCGGGTGAAAAGGGGAAAATAGAAGAGAGAGAGAGAGAGAGAGAGAAGAGAGAAAAGATCGAGAGGAAAAGAGAGAGAGAAAAGATCGAGCGAGTAGGGAGAAAAAGAGGAGAGAGAGAACCCGGGTAAGGGGAAGAAGCGGGGGAAGGAGAGAGAGAGAGGAGAAAGAGAAGAGGAGAAAGAGAGAGAGAAAAAAAAAAGAGAGAGAGGAGAGAGAGAGAGAAAAAAAGAGAAGAGAGAGGAGGAGAGATGAGGAAAGGGGAGAGAAAGAGAGAGAGAAAAAGGAGAAGAGAGAGAGAAAGAGAGAGAGAGAAAAAAAGAGAGAGGGGGAGAGAGAGAGAGAAAGAAGAAGAGAGAGAGAGGAAAGAGAGAGAGAGAAAAGAGGAGAGAAGGGAGGAAGAGAAGAAAGAAAGAAGAGAGAGAGAGGAAAATAGAGAGAGAAGAAAGAGAGAGAAGAGGAAAAGCGATGGTCGAAGAGGTGAGGAGAGAGGGGAGAGAGAAAAGAGAGACGAGGAAGAGAGGAGGAGGAGAGGAAGAGAGAACGAGAGAGGAAGAGAAAGGAGAGAGAGAGAGGGGAGAGGAGAAGGAGAGGAGAGAGAGAGAAGAAGAAAGAGAGAAAGAAGAGAGAGAGAGATGAGAGAGAGAAAAAGAAAGAGAGAGAGAGAGCAAAGCATATCTCCGAGAGAGAGAGAGAGAGAAGGAGGAAAAGTGGAGAGAGGAAAAAAAGAGGAGAGAGAAAAGGAAAAGAAGAGAGAGAGGAGAGGAGGAGAGAGGAGAGAGAGAAAAAAAGAGAGAGAGAAAGAAAGAGAGAGAGAAAGAGAGAGAGAGAGAGAGAGAGAGAAAGAGAAAGAAAGAGAAAGAAAGAGAAAGAAAGAGAGAGAAAGAGAGAAAGAGAGAGAGGTTGGGAAGTAGATTACCAATGTTTGACAGTTTACAAGATAACACCAACAGTGTGGTAATTAGGGCTCCATGTATAAAATACAATGAGCCATAATCATAGTAAATAAGGCTTTTGGGGGCTAATAGACACCCCTTCCCTTATCTGCCATTCAAACTGAGGGTTTACTATCTAACTGCATTAAACTTGTTACTGGGGTTATTACAATCCTGTTTCACTCAATAGTTCACAGGAATTATGCTCTATGCAACTACAGTCAAATGTTCCTGCATTAAAGATCTTGTTAAACTGTGGACTACTGTGGTTCATGCAACTTCTTCTCATACATTCCACTTTCTCTCATGGATCTCTAAGAAAGCAATATGTCATTTCATCATTTCCATATATTATCAAAAAAATGTTTTCATAAACAAAAGAAATACATAAAACTTGGATGGCAATACACCTCTTACCTAATAACCTGTGGCAGGTCAGGGGCTCGACAAATGTAGTCGTGGCCATACTTGGCATCAAACTCTACAAATTTGACAGGTGGCAGAGTCTGCGGTCGCACCCTTTTAGCAGTCTCAAACAACTGGAAAAGTATTATCTACTATACGAACTCTAATGCTAATGAAGCTTATTTCTGTATGATAACAGTTATTTGGTAAATTTTAAATTAACTAACACTACATGTACATTATCACATCCTGTAAATAAATATTAGGATACTGAAAAACTCACCTTCTGACCCAGTTCGAAAGGTACCATGCAATCATTTAAGGCATGCAGTATCATAATTGGTGCATTCACATATGCAATGTGTTGATCTGTCCTGAATGCTGCACCAACTTCAGCTAAACGACTCAAGAAAAGCCAATCAAACTTTGGCATTCTGCGGAATATCTGGAAGAAGAAATGATCCAATTAAAACGTTTACAGCTTATGATAATTGAATTACACCGACTGATATCACAATAATTAATCCATCAAATAAAATCATCCAACACTGAAAACAATGCAGTACCCAGTACCACGGCATCTTACATGTCTTAATCTACATTATACAAAAATCATAGATATGCTTCATACATATTGTAATATTCTAAGTCACACTTGCAAATTCACTACAAAACTAACAATGAACTTACTGCAGTCAGGAAACAAAGCTTGACTTCCTCCTTCATATTATTGAAAGGTGACTCGAGCACAAGACCTGATGGCCGTTCCCCATCTAAACACAGGTCCCTTAGAGCATGTGTTGAGATCCTGTGAAAGTTCAAACATGTCATTTCTATCCAAATTCATAATGATATTTATAAGAATTTGGAAGCAGGAGTCAAAACACTAATATAAATGAAAACCAAACAGTTGGTAGAATGGGTTTGCTTACCCTGTCCCTAGGGAGTGTCCCCACAGAAAGAGAGGTGAGGACCCTACTTTCTCCTTCAGGTACCTGTATACAGCCTTTGCATCTTGAACAACCCCATTCTCACTGACATGAACTAAGCTGGAGTCGGCATATCCTGTTTAACAAGAAGTTTAAACTCTTCAACCTTTTTTTTTCAGTGTTACAGAATGTGAAGAATAAAAAACAAAATCCTAAAGCCAAAAAGATTAAGCTCAGTAGTTGAATCATCAAGTAGGCACACATGGACCTCTATTTTTCATTTTTGCAAGAAAAGATCACTGTATCTCACCTCTGTAATCAAATGCAATAATATGGTAATCCATCTTTCTTAGTATATCATAGAGTTCCACGCGATGAGGTACAGCCCGGGTCCCAGCATTGCCATGGAGGTACAAGATGACAGGCCTGCTATCACCCAGACTTTTTTCAAACCACTGTGTGAAGTCTGGGGTTCCCTTCTTGGGAGCAGAGGAGACTAAAGACTGTGGTAAAATGTGCCTGAAAATGTTCCAAGAGAGATAAAATTCCTTTTGAAAACTATACATACGCTGACTAGTGATTACTTATTCTTCCATTTTTACTGTAAGCTATAATCTTAAATACTGTTCATTATATATACACCTACCATATCCCTACTTTTATGTTCTTGTCTGTTTCCAGGAAAAAGTTCCTTGTTCCAGGCAAACCTTTCTTTTCTGGCTGTTCAAGGTCAACAAATAACGGTAGCTTCACTGTTAAAGAACCAAAAATCACAATTAGCTAAATACTATTCGCAATATTCATGTCCATACAAGTATATTATAATTATTTCAAGGTAAAATGATTAGCACACAAGATG
>NC_051390.1:52917330-52919830 GCF_015228065.2 Penaeus monodon | reverse complement strand
ATGGCAGTGTTTACTGGCAGTGTGTATAGTTATTTTGGGGGGTGGGCTGCACCACCTGCTTTATACACCATTTAGTATGTATGTTGATCTCACAGGTTAGTATATACTCCTGCCATGGATAAATGGGGATGTTTCTTTTCCATTGTGGGTTTGGAGTGACACTCTTCCTAATGGATAGTTGTAAGGTGTGCAACCCTCTGCAATAGATCATTTACCTTCCTTGGATATTTAGTTTGTACACATCATTTAGAAGCAGTTTTTGAAACATTTTGGAAAAGTTGAATTTTATATGTTTGATCTAATCATGTGGGCAAATTACAAATCTGAGGGAGGGGCATGGCAACCCCTCTGCCCCTCTGGCTGTGTGACTGAAAAAAATATAATCAGTGTGATGAGAGGAGGGTAGTATAGACTAAGTCTGAATAGAATGAGATGGAAGAAAAACCCACAATACAAAAACTAGATATATTGAAAATGAGACTACAGTTTCGAAATCCACCTGGATTCCATCTTCAGGTCAGACCTGTAGATGGAATCCAGGTGGATTTCGAAACTGAAGTCTCATTTTCAAAATCTAGTTTTTGTATTGTGGGTTTTTCTTCCATTGTATCAACACGGAAGAGTATTTTTGTATACATATAGAATAAGATAGGATGGGCTTGACCAGAAAGTAATAGGAGAGGATATAAGGTAAAATATGGTCGACGTATGGTCAGGCGATGTGAAATTATGTTGTATTTTTTGGGTGAGTTTCGGCTTGGAGGTGTTATTTAAAAAAAAGCGATAGGTTTTCACTCATGACGTAATTTATTATGAATTCCAAAGATGGAATAAAAAAGTATTATTTTCCAAATTATTGTATAATCAAGAACTATTTTTCCTCTTTCAGGCAGTCAAAATGCTGAAGAAAATAATTTCTACCAGCATTTCTGTATTACATCCATGGCAGAGACCAGCTCTCTCTGCCATGGGTAATTCGCTGACAATCCACCAACAGAGGTTTTGGTGTAGTTCAGATAACTATGATGACCTGGGTATGAACCAAGAGGAGGTCTTCAATACAGATACAGTTGCTGAAGCTGAGTTAATGTATTTTACAAATGAACCAAAGAAATTAGAGCAGAGGAAAATGCCAGGAAAGGATGTCATTAGGCCAGTCAAGTATTCATTGGCCGCTACAAATAAGATGTTATTTGGGCCTCTCCTAGAAACAAAAGTAGAGAAGAGACAGAGGCTGAAAAGAGAAGAGAAAGGCATTAGTGAAGAGGACTATCGGGAAAAACAGAAAAAGAAAAAAAAGGGTAAAAAAGAAAAGAAATCAAGAACTAAGAAGAAAGAAGTCGATCCTCTGATAAGTAGACCGGAAAATGCTCATTATTTTGGCGGTGTTAACGAAGATGGTCTTCCGTCTGAAGCTGATGCCTCACGTCTTCCACATGAAATTCTCGTAGATGACTTCCAAGTTAAGGATGATACTGCTTACTCTAATGAGAGCGATAAGTTGTTTTCTATTAAAAAATTGCCCAAATATAATTATAGGTTTAGTTATGATGTCCAGGGTGCTCAGACAAAAAGTAGGACAAAAAAGATAATCATACTTCAGGGACAAGACTTAAAGGCAAGTGCAGAAACTTACATGGAGGAGGAGGAGGAAAATGGCATAAAAGAAACGGAAAACCAAACGTTAGAAGGTTTAAACATAGATACAAGTAGTACATCGTCGGGAGTGAGCAATTCAACACTTGTGACTATTGATAATTCTACATTCACTGCAGTGCCTACCATATTGGATATAGGAGAGATACAAAACTTCCCCCTGTTTAGCAGTGATATCCGTCCCCATGAGCTGCAGATAGACTGCTCTCTGGAGACCATAACGACAATTGGGATGTTTGACGGGGGTTATCAGAAACTTCCAAGTGTCAGAAAGATCTTGGATGCCACAATGCCCTTGCCAAATAGAATAGCACTAGAGAAGTGGAAGGCCAAGATGATTAAGGAACTTGGAGAAGAGGGCTTTAATAAGTATAGGCAAGGTATGCTTAGCATCCTCTTCTTTGTTTCATCACTGTCTGAATCAAAGAACTCGAGTAAAAGCATGTATACAGGGGAGAATGTATTTGATATTATTACTGCATAAAGGCATCAAATTTTTGTTGATAAGCTCTGTATGAATACATAAAGTCTTGAGTTAAATGATACATGTAGGAATGTTTTTATTATTGTTTGAGTTAAACATTTTAAATTTATTTTGTCATTCAGGCAAGAGATATGGATACACATTGATATTTTGACCTTTTTCTCTCCCAAAAAGAGTTGCTGGATCGAGGGAAACTGCTTCATGGGTGTATCCAGTCAGAGCTAAGTGGCATGACACTGAGTTCAGATCAGACACTTGCAGTTTCTGGATTCTGGACAAGTGTCAGACATGTTATTCCGAATGTGTCAGATGTTCAAGTGTTAGAGAGTCGTATCATTCACCCCTATCTTTACTATCAGG
>NC_051390.1:52894830-52912330 GCF_015228065.2 Penaeus monodon | reverse complement strand
TCCTCGGTGACTAAGCATTTGTGAACCCATCTATGTGCAAACAAAAGTAATGAAACCCAATCTGAGTGTATAGTACATGTACCTGGCACCAGGGATTAATCTCTTGGTAATGGGTAAATTTTTGATAAAGTTTGGTGAGGACACGTACATTAGTGTGTGGCAGTCCATACCTATGTGATTGTCCAGCTTGAGGTCAGGCACATGAGATGTCATTCCAGCAATTAGAAAACAAGACTTGTGATGTGATGAAGCAAGCTATATAAAGTCTGTTTCTTCAATTTCTTCTTTATGAAAAAACAGTAAATGAGAATGTGTTGGGACAAAATAAATATTGCCACTTTGTTTTATTTTCGTTATCACTCTGTCCTCTAGTAATCCTTTTTTATTGATCATATAATGTTTATTATTAGTATGATTCCTCATTTGAAGATACTATAATATATTATTATAAAAAAAAACTGCATGTGTGACCTTCCCTCCCACCCATATCTTTTAAACAGGTGCCAACATATTTTTTAAAAATTCACCTAATACCAACAATTCTAGAATTTGTATGTACGTCTTTTCCAGTCAGGATCACATGTTCTTTTATATCTACAAATATTTGACATAATTCAATGTAAACCCTGTAGAATGTACATGCTTTAATAGCTAAAATGATGATGCTGTTAAGAAAAGAATCCAACTGCTCATTTATATCCTTTATTCTGAGGATACAGACTTTTATAAAATATTTTACATCACAAAGCAATATGATCACATACAAGATTTTCAAAAAAGTAATATGGTAATGATATACAATGTACTGTGAACTTTACTTTTATGAATTCTGATAATCTCTCTTTTATGATGAAAAATGTTCCTGTTATATAATCACACATAATAATATTTACTTAGTATGTGTAAATGTGTTTATGCAAAAAATAAAAATAAATTGTGAGTTTGCTGTGTTCTTTGGGCTTTTTTTTGTAATAAATGGGAAAACTCCAGGTGTGTGTGTGTGTTTGTGAGTGTATGTATGTTGTGTGTGTAGTAGGTAATCAATAACACTTCTATACCTACAACTTAGAGAAATGAAGATATTATGTGGAGCATGTAATATCACACTGCATCGTGATTTAAATTTGCAATTCAAAGACAACTTCACTGGTGTGGCTTCTTTAATATTTCAGGATTTTACCCTATTCTTCACTATGAATAAGAAAAAGTACTATGCCCTCTGCTACTTGGGAAAAATATTTACATATCGAGAACACTTGGAAAATGAATACATAAATCTTACATTAAACATAAAAACAAAATACTTCAAGCACGCATTACAAAGATAAATGCAACACAAAAGAGCAACATGAAGAATAAGCAATGCCGTGAATGTAATCCATCTCTAACCACTGTTAATCTTAGCTTGTACTTTGCTGACTTTTCCGGCACATGCCACCAGGCATTCTTTTGGAGGATCACTAACAGCTAGAAATGTAGACGTACCTATATTCTGGCATTAACACACACTTTATAATACACCTCACACTATAGTTTCCAGGAAATTGTGGTAGTTTCATTACACAGCATTAGCTAATTTGATGTCCCATACTGCCTCATAGAAATTAAGATGGAAGAATATAATTCACATATCTGAATTCTGTTGCACTACATTTGGGCATGGAATATCACCTATATTATATCAGAATCATCAGTGACTGATACTGCTCATAAGACATCAAATGCTTAAGGAACTGCTAACATGTATTGTTCAGAAAAAAAAAAAAAGTATGTTCTTTGGAATAACAATTTACACTGCTTATATAAAGGAGACAGCAGTCTTACGCAGCCTTGGTAGGTGCTACTGGACAATGGGCCCAGTGGCCAGTGCAGATACAGTTGGAGGCCCACTGTTGCTCCCATACGGTCTCTCCTTCTCCCCACCAACTACCACGCACACTGCAGCACCTGAAATTTAGAAGCCGTTGATTATGGAACGTTTCCTGTGAAATGAATATATTCCCAAATCTATTTACATATCCTGCTCCTGTCTACTTGTTTCTTGGCTAGAAAGGGAGTCTTTTTTGTAGTATAAAATTACATTTTAGATAATTTGTTACTTTTTTTTTTTTTTTTTTTTTTTTAATTAATGAATAACAAATTATAAAACTATGTTTCTCAATCCCCTATTTAACAAGAATCACAAATAAATGATAATAATAATAACAACAACAACAACAATAGTAATAACAATAAATAATAATTTATAAATAAATAAAAAATAAATAAAACTGAAAATAACAATAAGGGGGTTTTAGTTACATGTCCCGGGCACAGGCACTTTCCCTTTTGTAGTCAGGATTTGGAACTCGCATCTACGATCCTCTCTGTCTTGAAGTGCAACAAGTCTTGCACCCTGGCTGCCCATCACACAGGCTAAAAAAGAAAATACTCCTAAAGGCATCAATTCAAACTGACCTGGTACAGCTAAACTTTGGTTCCTGAGCAGCAAGGTAGTGGTAGTGGAGAGGGTCAAGCTGCTGTAGTGGTGGCAATGCTCCCTCCAGAATACGAGCTTGAGTACCGTTGTTGGTTACGTGATTGCCTTCACTTTGCCCAAACTCGTACTGTAATATTGAACAAATCATTCAGGCTTCACATCAATTGAATACACTAAAATGAATATTAATAAAAGTTTTGGAGTCATACCTATGGCCACCCAAGTATGAAAGCTTTCTTTGATTAAAAAGGTTCTTGTTGACTAACCTTCAGGAAAGAAGGAACAGAAGGACATAATGAAAAACAAAGAAAAAAAACAACAACACACAGAGAGAGAGAGAGAGAGAGAGAGAGAGAGAGAGAGAGAGAGAGAGAGAGAGAGAGAGAGAGAGAGAGAGAGAGAGAGAGAAAGAGAGAAAGAGAGAGGAGAGAGAAAAGAGAAGATAGAAAGAGAGAGAGAGAGAGAAAGAGAGAGAGAGAGAAGAGAGAGAGAGAGAGAAAGAAAAAGAGAGAGAGAGGGGGAGGAAAAGGGAAAGAAAGAGAAGAGAGAGAGAAGAGAGAGAGAGAAGGAGAAGAGAGAGAGAGAGAGAGAGAGAGAGAGAGAGAGAGAGAGAGAGAGAGAGAGAGAGAGAGAGAGAGAGAGAGAGGAGAGAGAGAGAGAGAGAGAAACTTTTATCTTACCGAAATTGGTGTTGCAGCTGATGAGGCCATATCCGCTAGCACACCCCTTGGGGGGATATGAAGAGGCAATTCTCGGCACACAACTTGAGTTTCCAACAAAACACACTCATCTGCCAATGAAACAATCATATAAACTAATAATAAAACCACAAGAATTTGAATTCTAAATTTAAGAAGTGCTAGTCATAAACATATATATCAATATCAGATTAATATGGTTGAAAAGATATTTTGAGAAAGAAATAGATTTCACTAATGCTTACATTGTATACACAGTTCGCAGGCTGTCTTTATTAGGTTCACTACAACAATCATTCTTTCACACGCACCAAAAACGTCTTGAACCACATGTTAACACCAAATTATACAAAACTATTATTTATTTATAGGATATTCACTGTCTGTATCAGCGTTCACTTGTAGGACTAACAATAAACATTTTCCCAAGATGCAAATGCAAATACTTTAGCTCCCTCACAAAACCTCTTTTTTTTTCTTTTTTTTTTTAATTATCATCTTCTTCTTCTACTTTATCAGCATGCACCACCTTCACACCTTCTTCAGAACTGACTGTGTCTGGGTTTACAAAGAGGAAAACCACATTGCTCTCTCGTTTAGCACTTTCTACTGCTGAACTTGGGGTGGGCATGCTGCATTCATAGCTCTCGTTTGCCTTCGATGTGTCGATTGTTGGGAGTGCCTTCCTCCTTATGACAGGGTCCTCCAAGTCCTTCAGCTCCTCCACCTCTTCGATGTCTTCAGGAGGGTTGTCGTCCTTAATGTATGCCTCCTTCAGTGGGGTTGCTTCCTGCTTCTTCACGACGATAGGCTCTATGACATCTTCTTTTTCCTTCTCTTCATCTTTCTTTCCTTGGGATCCCTGTTCTTCATTATCTGATGAATCCTCCTCGTTTACTGAACTGTCATCCTTCTTCTTAGGCAAATCAGTGCTGTCTGGTTTCTCATCTACACTGCTGTCAGAATCGGTGTCATTTCCTTCCTTGCTTTTTTCTACATGGACTTCACACTCAGCCTGCTCCTTGTTCAGTTTCTTGTAATCCAGCGTGTCAATGTATTCATTCAGAAATTCTCCGGATTCGACTAATTTGCTGCGTTTCTGCAAGCTGCTGGTCTCTGTCAAGCTCTCTCTAGACTTCTCTAAACTTTCCTTCTCAGCCTTTTCTTCACATGCTCTCTTCTCGATGCTTGCACTTGAACCTCGTGATTTCTCTGTCAGGATACTGAAGCGCTCCTTTTCATTGGTTTCCTCAACCTTTAAATATGGCTGGACAGCATGGGGCTTAGTTGGAAAATCAGGGCTTTCTCGGATTTCCATACCAATAGCTGACACAACACTCTTCCTCTTATCTTGAAAACATGGTAAAATAATTGCACACAACATCAACCACAGAAGTGATACAAAGAGCCAATAAAAGTGATACCAGCCATCTCGATGTGGTACTCCTACTGAAGGGGGAAAGCCATAGTAGTCTTCCAGCATCAGGGGTAACAAAACAAATACATAAAGGGCAAAAAATGCTAAAACAAAAACAGGGTAGACCACAATAAGAAGCAGGACAACCAAAAGTCGGAAGTCATTTTGATCCCACTTCTTGGTGTTGACAAGAGGCTTGGCCATGTTGCTATTTCAATCCCTTCGAATCTTAAAGATGAATTAGGCGATTATGCACTAAGGAAAAACAACCACTCTCGGTACAAAACAAACTTAATGCAGTGTCTTTTCTGCAATCTATATCTGGCTTATGTAACAATGTAACAGATTTTCAAATATAAAGTCTGTTTCTTGGGCAAGTGCCCTCCCACAACTGATCTTGCATCCTGTCAGGTGTGGAGTGTTGGTATTACCAACTTGGACAGGATGTCACTGCTGATAAGAAGCACTGATACTCTCTCACCAGTTAGGTCAGTGTTTGTCCATTTCAAATTTGAACATCTGCTATCAACTCTTAAGTGTATGAAAGAGAGAGAGAGAGAGAGAGAGAGAGAAGAGAGAGAGAGAGAGAGAGAGAGAGAGAGAGAGAGAGAGACAGAGAGAGAGAGAGAGAGAGAGAGAGAGAGAGAGAGAGAGGAGAGAGGAGAGAGAGAGAGAGACTGACAGAGAGAGAGAGACTGACAGAGAGAGTGAGACTGACAGAGAGAGTGAGACTGACAGAGAGAGTGAGACTGACAGAGAGAGTGAGACTGACAGAGAGAGTGAGACTGACAGAGAGAGAGAGAGAGAGAGAGAGAGAGAGAGACAGGGAGAGAGATGGGGGGCAGGAGAGAGGGAGGGATGGAGGGATTGAAAGAGAGAAAAAAAGAAAGAAAGAGAGAGAAAGCGAGAAGAGAGAGATGAGAAAGGGAGAAAAACAGAAAAGGGGAAAGAAAAAGAGTGAGAGAGAGAAAGGATGGAGGGAGAAAGAGAATGGGAAGAAGGAGAGGGAGAGAGAAAGGGAGGGAGGGAGGGTGGGACAAAAAGAGAGCAAGAGGAAAAAGAGAAATAGAAAGATATACAGATGAATAGATAGATAAGATAGACAGAGAGGGAAAGAGGGGAAGAGAGAAAGAGAAAGAGAGAAAGCAGAGATGGTAAAAAGCTTTAATTAGTTCCTTCTCATATTTTCTTGAATTATCAACACCAATAAATTACAAATTGCACATGTTACCTTAAATTTTGGACAGCTGGCCCACCTTGGGTTAAGGCAACGACTCATTACAGTAGTAACGGAATAAAGATTACCATTCCTATCAACTTGGCATGCCTACTATTGTTGTTAAACATTGTCAAACATGGGTATATATTCCTGATTAACATATCAGGATATTAGCATATTTTTAGAAGCAACTACAAAAATTTTTGAAGTTTAACTGGAGGAAAATGAAAGAACCAAAACAAACATTTTCCATATCTTGAGGACATTTTGATATTCTCTAACATGATTTACTCATCACTGTTAGATGCAACAGATATAATAATATGGGAAACACTAAACAGTGACTCCTTATCAGAGTTAATCCGGGGTGAAGTCTAGCCCGACTCAAAATTACCCACTTTAGTCTTCACTTATTATTTTGTTAATTTCATCTCTGTATGCATTAGTATACTTGTTTTTTCTATGGAATACTATATCAAATAACAAACTCACTATATAAAAACATAATCATTGCCTTTACTTAATCTTTTTCCACTGAGTGTAGAAAGAAATCAAGCTTGGAGCATCTCCACCAAATCGTCATTAACACCTGCACTTCTGAGCAAGAGAGCGATATCAATGAAGCTTTGCTGGAAATAATTTTTCTGGCCTTCTGGTGAAATCTGGGGAGGTGCTTTCACTTCCTCTTCTTGAACTTCAGGTACCTTTTCAGACTGGTTGCTCTTAATAGAGGCAGACGAGTCATTCCTGGTGAATCTCTCTTGTGACGATTTCCATCCTGTATTGCGGTACTGGACTGAACGCTTCCTCGAGAACTTGCTTTGGGCATAGGAGTCCGACAGTCCATCCTTGTTGTCAGAATGTCCTTGTTCACTTATTTCCTGCTTCTGGTTTGAGATGCTTGACCTTCTGAGACTCTCAAGAGAAGATTTCTTGAGGCTTTCAATTGACTTCCTCCTTTCAAGTTCAACGGATGAGGAGCTCTTGGTGCTACTGACTGAGCTACGTCTTGAGTCTGCCATGATGTCTTCGAAATTAATACTTGGTGGTTCTAAATAGACTGACTCAGAATTTCCTTGGTGCTATTTTAAAGTTTGCACCACGAGGGACAAAAATGCTGACTATGGATCTTCCTCTTTATTATCAATTTCCAGTTTGTTTCCTAGATTCTCGTTCTCTTCTTCTTCCTCAATACTCTGCCACTGCTTTCTTGCTTCCTCAAGACTACTGGAACTAAGGCTAGTGGTGGAGTCTAATCTCACAAGAGTTAAGTAGTTGTCAAAGGAATTCAGTGGTGGCAGCCCTTGGAATGAATCTTCCTTGGTCAACTGTCTCTGCAGTGAAGACTCTCGTGACCCTGAAGCTGAATTTGCTTTGGGAGATGCCAGAGGTGATGTTGTTGAGTCACCACTAGGTTTCTGTAGCTCCTCCTCAAGCTTTTCTAACAGATTCCTTGTGTTGTCATCCAAAAGGCTTGTTTCTGGAGAACTTGATGTTGGCAGAAAGTCACAGTTACTATTGTCTCCATCCAAATCAAAGCCTAGATTATCAATGTGATAACCGTCCTCATCAACAGAGCTAAGTAACCTGGTGCGACTCAGAGTGCCATAGTTCTGTGGGTGAGTTGCTTTGAGATCATATGCAGACTGTGAGCACAACACTTCATCAGGTGGACCACTTTTGTGCTCTGTATTTTCACCATTAACCTGGCTAGATACAACAACAGTTTTCAACGGAGGAGAAGAGGTATTAACTAAGGATAAATTATGGGAGTCTTCTTGTTTTTGAGAGTCTGGCTGTTTGATGCACTTGCCTATGCCACCATTACTGTGATCCTTTAACTGGATCTCTTCATTTCCTGCCACCTCCACTGAACCATCATAGAGTGGATCATGCCCAATGACATAACCACGAGTCTGCCGGGCCCACACACAAACCACTATGATTAACACTAACAGGAACACAAAAAGTCCACTCGCAAAAATGACCCCCAAAATAAAGAGCACTTCGCGACTGCTGCCTGCCCCCAAGACTACCTGACCCCGGTTGGTGGTAGTGTTATCAGCACTTGGGGAGATTCTTGACTCCGGGACAACTTTCACTGTCACCGTCTCATTCTCTGCTTTGCTATTAGGCAATATTACCCATACCACAATTGCTGCACAAAGAAGGAGAACAATTGGGATCCACAGAATAAGAGTTATTATAAGTGCTTTGTGTTCTCCCATCTCTAACTGGGTTTCTTGTTTTCTTCCCAGTGAAAAAATCTCAAGTCTTCTATAGGGTACCTAGCAGGTTAAATGATGAAGCTTAAATCACCATGGCTTTCATTTACCGAATATTCATCATTAATTTCCTTTTAATCTGAATATTCATAAAAAGGGCTCTGAGTAAACAAATCATGCCTATAGAAAATGTGACTTTTGCACAGATTTCCAAATTAAATAAAACATTACATCTGAGGGAAAATGACATTTGGCATCTCTTGACACAAAAGGATGTGAGACAAGAAAATGTGATAACACCTTACTACTCTATCTCAGGCATATCCTGCCCAGCCCACACACTTGACATGTGTTTCAGATATCTAAACTTTTCAACTGTAACTGAAATTAAACCTATATTTACATGTGAACATGTGAAAAATAAATAAATATACAGAGAGCATGAAAGCATATACATTTAAACACTCTTTTACTTATAAAACAATACAAAAAAACACATACATACATTAGGAATTACAAAATAAACACATATGCATGCACATATGAATATATTCACGGACAAGTATGTGAAAATCTGTCTCTGTGTATTTACATATAACAGAGACACAATAAAGTCATACATACAAACATACCTAAATATATCTATGTATGAATATATTTTACGCTTAAAATATTGAGAGAATACTCTACAATACCTAATACAAGAACATGATGACAGAACCAGCATTTATGATAACAAGTATGTCAAAACTCTATAAATGAATTCAGTAGGATCAAATGCATTTTGAAATACGTAGTGATCAAATACCAAATAAATGTAGAATATATACTTATGTATATTTATATATATATATATATATATATATATATATATATATATATATATATAGTACATACATTCATATAAATATAGTATGTATATGTAAACACACACACACACACACACACACACACACACGTGTGTGTGTAGTATAGTGTGTATGTATATGTATATGTGTATGTATATGTATATGTATATGTATATGTATATGTTATGTATGTATGTATGTTGTGTATGTATGTATGTATGTATGTATGTATGTATGTATGTATGTATGTATGTATGTATGTATGTATGTATGTATGTATGTATGTATGTATGTATGTATGTATGTATGTATGTATGTATGTATGTAGATAGATAGATAGATATATATAGATATATATATATAGATATATATAAATATATATCGATATATATCGATATATATAGATATATATAGATATACATAGATATAACACAATGATATAAGACATGTACCAATACACATACCAATTAAGCTGGAGTCTGGCTCTCCTGGAAGAATCTGAGCTAATCTTGTCAGCAGCTTGTAAATCTGGGCCCATACATCCACAGACTGTGTCTTGTGAAACATCTGTGGCAATACTAACTTGTTCTGCCGATGCCACAGCCGTGATACAAACAGGATTTCTCGAAGACTATGAACTATTTTACCATCTCGTGCCAACTCGAACTGAAAAAGAAACAACGCAGATTTTATTTATCAAGCTATACCACTAAAATGTATTTCTTTTAGAATGTATCATGTTTGCTGGACTTTATACTGGAAATGTAGTTACCACATCAATTATGGATCAAAATCGGCTTAAAGGTTTAGTTACAACTGGTACAGATTTATGAATCAAAAGCTTTAAATCTAATGTTTTATTTTTTTAATTGAGTATAGTATCCAAATTGAAGTAGTCTTTGAACAAGAGAGAATCAAATTAATATTCTTTTCTTCTTCAGTAAATAGAGTTGTAAATTCAATCATAGCAGTATGATGTAATCTGTAACTCTAATATTCTTGAGATAATTTTCGGGGCAAACTGGAGTAAACCTACAAAGCTTCAAGATATTTCTCAATAATACAAAAATCTGAGATCCCCTCTAAGGGAAGTGTCTACTTCTCAACAAATGAAAATGATAAAGCTAACCTATTGCAAGCTACAAGATTTACAAAAATAGAAAGAAAGGAAATTTTTTTGAAACATTAAAGAAGAGAAATGTTTGGTAAAGAATACCAAAAATAATTAAGCTTTTTACAGATTTAACCAGAATAAGAAAAACGATAATCTTTGTCTACACATCCAAGTTATACAACTAAAGAACAGAGTGCATGAGCACCATTCTTTGAATAAACATTATATATGATGTGATGAAGTCTTTTCTTTCACTTCTCTGCTTCCTTCTTCTGGCCAAAGCAGATGTATTAACAAATGTTCTAAGATCATAAGCAGAAAAACACACCTTTTTTGTCATCTGGCTGAATCTGTCTCAAATAACAACTTTTCAACTGCAAAATTTGGACTTACTTTGCTATTCTGTGCAAGCATAAAGAGAATAAAAAGGGCAAGATCTGCAGCAAATTGCAGAAGAGGCTGGAGATTCTGCAAAAGTCCTGGGTCAACTTGGCAGTCTTTGATATTGACAGAGCTGCAGAAGAGGTCGAGGGCCTTTTCGATATCTAATGTATCAAGTGAAGGACGGCTCTCTTGGAAAGCTGTAAAAGTTTAGGGGGGATCACTTTACGATACAAAAACTTAGTACCCTGAAAGTCTAAAAGGTGCATGTGCTGAGAAGGGCAAACTTGTAAGTCTCAGCATTCATGTAACAATCACTATCAACTAATAGAACACTCTCCTTATAAAAGAAAGAAATACAGAAAAGTGATGATCATGTTTACATCTCAAGTCTGAGCACTCTGAATAAATGGAAAAAAATATCTTCAATCTCATTCAAGCAAATCCTTGCATATCAAATGGAATAAAAAAACATTTCTCCTGAGACTTGTGTCCCAACTCACCTTGTAAAGAAACGCTAATATTTTTCTCTGCTGTAGCTACATCACAGGTGACGGGTCGAAGGGACCTGAACAATTGCTGAATAGCTGTCAACTGCGCCTGGAGACGAGCTTCAATTGCCTTCTGTTGTTGACTTCCTGCTAGTCTATAGAGCAAGATGTATATTTAGATTAATTACAATGCAAATACAATGACATACATGAAACTTTCACAAAGGCTACCATGTGACGCATTCTTTACAACTTATCTGAAATGCAGTTTGTAGTTACCTTCATATTACTAGATCTCTGTGACCTAACAAAGAAAAGAATTTCTTTATTGGGCAAAAAAACAAAAACAAAAAAAAAAAACAAAAAAAAAAAAAAACAAAAAAAACCCTGTACGCAGGGCATGGCCGGGGTTACCATCCACTGGAGGCATGGGATTTGAACGCAGGTCAGCAAGATTGCTAGACAAGATCGCTACCGCTGCACCACACAGCACACAGAGAGGAGGAAAGAAGGAAGGAAGGAAGGAAAGGAAAGAAAACAAAAAAATAACTAACCTGAGCATGGAGGTTTTCATGACAAGAAACCTTGTGTGCAGATGCTGAATGATGGGCGATGAATGTCCTAGGAAAGTGTCTGTGAGTCTGTCAGTGAGAGTGTGGATGGATGAGGGGGGGGTGGACACAAGCAGATCCCACCAATCATTGCCACTAACAAGGGCAAACTCAAGTAACAAGATAACCGATATTGCCCACTGTGGTCCTGCAAGAGAGTCAGATTTTTTTTTGTCAATAAAAGATTATATAATGAAGATAAATGGGGAAAAGGTCTTTTTTTTTTTTTTTTTTTTTTACATAAGCACTATCTGAAGACACACTTGTTGCATATAAGTGAACAAAAGTCATTAACAAGGGCAAACTCAAATAACAAGATAACCAATATTGCCCTTTGTGGCTTGCAAGAGAGTGTCAAATTTTTATTTTGATCAATAAAAGATCATATAATGAAGATGAATGGGAATTTTATTTATTTATTTATTTATCTTTTTGTACATAGGCACTATTTGAAGACATTTGTTGCATAAAAGTAAACAAAAGTCTACTCCATTTAGTATAATATCAATATATGGCAAATTTTTACCAGCTTTCATCATCCATTTCCTATTATATAATCTTTTAGCCTGATAATGCAAAATATAAAACACATGTACATGCACTGTCCACTGTGGTTTTCCTTTATCAATTTTGTTACTAACCCAACTAAATCTCACCTGTTTAACCCATTCCTTGAATTCCAGAGAAAGAAATTTTTATCTTTATTACTATCATTACCACTTCCAATAATATAATAATACTAATAATAATGATAACAATGACAATAATAGAAATAAAAACTTTTCTCCCCAATTCCAAGGAATGAGGTAAATAGATAAGACAAAGCAGTCCTACTAACTGATTCCATGTTAATTAAGCAGTTGTGAAGCTCTCTATGTATAAAGAAAATCAATAAAACAAACCATACTGGACAGTGCATATACTCAGTGCCCATGTATTAAGGTACTGACCTACATCAGCTGGTCTCATTAACGTAAAGAAATGTAGACCGCCAGTTGAATCCATGGCTAAGAGAGAGAATCCACTCCATGTATGGGACAGACAAACCATGCGCCTGTCTGTGGCTACTCTCTTCACTGGCTGGTCATCACCATTCCCTCTGCTGCCTTGGAGATTATGGTAACTCATCTGTTGGATAGTACACCTACCATAATGCATTCTTAACAATTCATAGTACCTCCCATACTAACAATTCTAAACGACAATGAACAATCACAGCAAAATACCATTAAGTCAGAGAAAATAACAGATGGAGCCCCATATCTTTACCTGTTGCATACTGTCTCTATTAATAGCATAAATGGAAGAGTCGGCTGTAGCTGCAGTGATGATAAAAGGTAGCTGAGCACCTGGTGGGCCAGGCAAAAGATGGCGTGGGGCAGTGCCAAGGGTTATGACACTGCTGCTGGATACCCACTCCCCAACACATACCCACTCCTGTGGTAATGAGCAAAAGTATTTTCATAAAATCCTTCACCTGTACATATTGACTCACATTTTCAAGACTTGTAAATATCTGAATCTGACAACAAACCTTGGTTGTGACTCCTGTTGACTCAGCCATTGGTTTGAAGAGCTTCAGCAAAGGTTTAACCTGTTCTTGCAGCTGATACCTCTGAACCATGTGTAAAACAGAGCTGATGGGTGTTCCATTTGGAGTCTGTGAATGTTTCATATTCTTAATACATAAATGTGTAAAATACATTTCATTCTGATAAGAAAAGTCTGGTACATCAATACGATGACCTACATATCTTTAAACTTATTCATACTTATTTCTCTTTTACTACATAATGTTTTGAATAGATTACACATATATATAAAAAATAAAAATACACAAGCAGTTACTGTAACATCTGCAATGCAGTCTACTAACTCAAAACTGGCTGAGTACACATAAACTGCATTAGAGATAAATAAAACTTTCAATCTTCTGAGAAATTACCTGTTGTGGTTGCACTGATTCTCCGACCTGTGATACTGTTAGAGCTACGAGAAGACTATTCGGATCCTCCATTTCAGTGTACCTCAAGCATGTGACCTGCACAAGACCCTCATTTTCTGCAACATAATATTCACTTTATTGTACTTTTGCTTGCATATACATGAAATTTTTGTCCTGAATTTTAAGTGATTGACACAGTCTTAAAGTACATTGTAATATTTATTATATTGTTGTGTGTGTGTGTGTGTGTGTGTGTGTGTGTGTGTGTGTGTGTGTGTGTGTGTGTGTGTGTGTGTGTGTGTGTGTGTGTGTGTGTGTGTGTGTGTGTGTGTGTGTGTGTGTGTGTGTGTGTGTGTGTGTGTGTGTGTGTGTATGTATGTATGTATGTATGTATGTATGTATGTATGTATGTATGTATGTATGTATGTATGTATGTATGTATGTATGTATGTATGTATATATATATATATATATATACTTTCAGTGCAAAATATCCCACTTGATGCCATAACATCATAAAATAAAAAAAAATTCACTGATATCAACACCAGGTTTCCAATTATTCTGCACAATATTACAACCCTTGAGATAATAAAGCAACAACAACCAAGTAGGAAAGGATGTTGAATTAGTAATAATCCATATTACATCAAGGCACTAAGGGTTGGAACTATTTGCTTAATATATCTGTTCGTTTGTTAACCATTTCCAAATAAAGTGTCAAAAAACTCTCTTTATGCCAGACTTATAAACATTCCAAAGAATAATCCTGCTAAATCCACTCCATCACTTGATTTATTGGCGTATTCTGTTTTCGTTGTTTTCTATTAATATTCAGACCACCTTCCCATTTTAATCATGTTTTCTGCTCTTTATTTTGTGTCTTTTGGGAAGTCCTTGTCCTGACGACTCATTGCCATATTTGTACTTACTGTCATGCTTTTTTAGGTAATATGATTAGCTGGTAATAAATTATATGAATCTAAATCACATACCAACACAATGATACAATGTAAACAATACCACGGGGGGGATGAACAAAAAAAAGCACAAAAAATAAGTTCTTCCCCTTTGATTTCCAAATTTGTTCAACATGACCCCTACACTGATGTACATTTAAGTAAATGCTATGAACAGTGCTTACTCTGCGTATTGTGCCATGCCATGCCTGAGCGGAAGGGGCAGAAGGATTGCGCAGCCTGGACCTTGACCTTAAGCTCCCCTCTCCCACCACCACTGTCCTCCTCAATCATCTTCAGCTCGATTCTCCAACACTTGATTATCTCTGGTTTCCATGTGGCTATATGGATGTGTCCAGCTGAAAAGGAAAAAGAAACTGACATGTAGATATACATATATGACATAAAAGTATGTATATGTTTCAATAAACAGTATTTATTGGTGTATGTGCATGTGTATGTGTGTGAGAGCTCTAGTATATGTATAAATAACATTTACTTCTTGCTTCTTTCCTGAAAACAAACTTGCTTTCTTACTAACTTTGGATAAAAATAGTTGATGTATTAATGTAAAGACTATGACCAACATATTACAAAAATTGAGATAAAGATACTCATAGAAAATAAGTAGGAGGAAAAACGGCAGGCAAAACCAGAGTATGAGTAACCTACATGGTGCCAAAGCAGCCGTGGCCACTGTGAAATTGTCTCGAGTATGTCCCAGCACCACCTTTTGTTCTGTCATCACATTACCCTCGTGAGTCATTGCACACACCAGCAACAATCCTGTAAATACATTATTACATTTGAAAATATCATAAAATGACAATAGTAATTTCCTTTCCAAGAACATCATCAAAAAAGTGCAATATGCTTCATTCAGCCATTATAAAATCTAATAAGAGTAATAACCTGAAGCTGTTACAGCAAAGAACCCATTCACAGCACACTGGCCATGGTCTACTAGTGATGGTTTGTGTGGCTGAGCTGAAAACTTCTCTGTGTATAAACCATGAACTTTGACATCACTTGCATGCAGACATGTCTGGAAAAAAAGACAAAAACAGGGCATTACAGATAAAAATGAACTAAAATTAGCCTACTCAGTATTTTCTCCATTGTGACAGGCATAATGATTATGCTTTTACAACATGAATGACTTCACTATTGCTCCTGTAAAAGAATGTTTCAGCAAGCATAGAACTTACACGAATTCCACCATGAAAGAAATTGATATGAAGAATGTCTTCTCCACCCCAATCACAGGTATGGGTAACTGACCAGTCGTGTAATCCAGCACCTTTAGAAAATAGCTGCACAGTCCCCATACTACGAACTACTAACAACTGAGATCCATCACTGCTAAAAACCAACGATGACACGTGGCTTGCTGATTCTACAATACTGAAAGAAAGCAGTAAAACAGACTTGAAAACATTTTTTCAACTATAATAATTCTTATACAAATAATCTTACACACATATATATATATATATATATATATATATATATATATATATATATATATATATATATATATATATATATCTCTTTGCAGGTATATATATGCACATTCTTACTACACGTGTACAGAAAATTAGCAACCACAACAAACAAAAATATCTGAATTATACTTACACATGGGGTTCATAAGGGCAATTCAGGTCCATGACGCACACTGTGTAGATTGGAATACGATGCCTATAGTTGTCCTGCCTCGTGGATGTACGTGTGAAAGCCACAACACTCTTGGATGATATAGTGCAAATGCCGCCATCTCCATATAGCCTGCAAGGGCAGATTTAAGGTACAATATTGTGGTAAATGGAAAATTTTCTTACTATAAAACAAAAGGTGCTGAAAGAAAACCAAAAACTGATCCTAATTTTGGTGAAAAAACAATAAAGAGAGAGAGATAGAGAGAGAGAGAGAGAGAGAGAGAGAGAGAGAGAGAGAGAGAGAGAGAGAGAGAGAGAGAGAGAGAGAGAGAGAGAGAGATCTGAAACTCTCCTCCAACATCCCTATTTTCAATAGAGGGAAAAAAAAAAAAAAAAAAAAAGGAGAACATGAGTTCAGTTTAAATATTTTTGCAAATACCTAACTTTTTGAAAGTAAACAAACTTTGGGAACATGCAGTATGGAAAGTAGGTAGTCCAAAAGCATTTTGTTTTTCAAGGATGGTAAACAGCCTTGAATGTTTTACTACTAGTTATCCAGTCAGTCTGTTTATAACAAATGAATTTCACTTAACCGATTTTTCTTTCCTTTTTTTACAGGTTTTCTTCTGCGGATTATATGCTTGCTTTCCTTTTAAATGAATGTGATAAAATGAAGTAAACTTGTCATGACTAGGTTAAGAAGTCTACAGAAACCTCTAGACCAGCAAGGTTGTTGAACCTTGTGATTTTTACATCTGTCTCTGCCACTCATCTTAGTGATGTGTATATTCGCATCTATTCCATTCAGGCAAGAAGGTATGCAGGGTAATCAGGAGGGAAATGTAACAGCAGTTTACAAGTGTTTTAATATCTGCCTGATATATCATACAATTTCCATTTCATCATTGGTAATTTTCTCACAAGAACATTTTCAGGTATTCCATTGACATTATTCAAGTCTGGTTTATCCACTACTTTCCATTAATGATATACTAAGATTGTAAACCAAAAATTAATGCCTCAAGTAGTGGTAGTGAAATGAATACAATGACACTGCATATGTGCCTTGCCCACTGTGACTTTGATTTATCGATTTTGTAGAGGTATACTGCTCTTTGCTGAAGAGTGAGGCAGTAAAGGATGTTTACCACAGGCTCTATCCTGTTAGTTTGATGTAATAGAGATATTGTATTCCAGGCAGGGGTTGGGAGCAGCAACCACCCCCTTAAGAGTAGGCTTTTAGGGATGAAGCCCCCAAACACTGACAATAATACATAAATACTGGGTTAATGCTACTGAAAGCGACGCGCAGAGCTTGTGGGAAATGGATACTGCCATCTTTAAAGATATAGGGTAATAAACAACACAGGTACAGTTGCTCCATCCTCATCTTTAACGCGAAACGGTGAAAATATCTGCTGAATCACTGCTCAGAGAATAAGTCAACAGCACCCT
>NC_051390.1:52849830-52867330 GCF_015228065.2 Penaeus monodon | reverse complement strand
AAGATTACCTCATTAAAACTCAGAAGACTGTCGTGCTAAGAGCTACTTCACCAGACTCACAACTGGGCGAATCGCTTTGCAGTAACTCTCGAACATCCCGTTCGCTTCGAAGTGATCGACCACCGATAACCTTACGGAATTTACTGTCTGCAGATCTTTCACCAGGAGGAATATCAAATGAAAGTCTTCGTCTTAATTTAGCCGATATTCCTTCGAAACCCTTACTCCGGAAAGAATCCACAGTTTCGTTGCCAGAAGCCCATGTGACCGAAAATGCTATTAAGACTTCATGGAGCACTGTATCAAAAAGTAGTTCGTGTGACTCCAAATCGTTGCCAACAACAGCGCCCTCCCGGCCTCCAAACAGTGAGTCAGGAAGGAGGGAGAGAGCGTGTCGTGTGTGTGGATGGATTGACTGCCCTCTGGACGACACGCGGGTATCAACTTTTTTGCACCAGTTGTACCCAAAACTTCAGTTGTGAAGATCCAGGATAAAAAAAAAATGTTCTTAATTAGCATGAAAATCTAATATGTAATGAATTTTTTTTTACCTCAACTGTATTATATTACTATTTATGGACGCATGTAAGATAATATATTTTATACAGTGATACTATGTATTTGTGTGTAATAAACATTCTCATTTTAGCAGCCTTTTATACACTAATTATATATTTGTAAGGTCCTGTTAGAAAGAAAGAAAGAAAGAAATTCCTTAATCTAGTCACGCACGCAATGAATCTGTACAGATAAATATGTGTGTGAGCGTCTATGTCTTTGCATGTTCAGCAAATTCGTTCTGAAATTTCGCCTAGACTTTCTTTTAGCGGCCAGGACACGTCATGTATTGTACACGTAGTAATGATTTATTTATAGTTTAGAATGCGTGGCTAGGTGTCGCTAGTCTAGAATTTAGGGGATACAACTGAAGTGCCTCGTGTTTTGACGACGGTTATAAAAAAATATTTGTTGAGGCTTTAACTAAGTCTGTACCAAATTGGCGCATTACGAACGTATTATGTGATATGTATTCGCATACATTAGATATATAAGATACAGTACATTTTTTTTTTTACTAATTTCAGACAAGCGCGTTTGCTAATGTATAATATTCTGTCGTACTGAATATCTAAAATGTTACACATTTTCGCTCTCTGTTATAATGATATTACCCAGATCATGAGCTACCTAAATTTGACAAGAATTCTCTCTCAGACGAGCGTTTAAACACTACATATTTAAAGTTACATTAGATATTCAACAGTAAAGTTATTGATTGATAAATGGATTTTAACTATTTCGCATTGTATCTAGTTCTATAAGATCGCGTGTTGCCATAAACATAGATATTCAGATATAATCACTGTACATTGTGTGTGTTTGTGTGTGTGTGTGTGTGTGTGTGTGTGTGTGTGTGTGTGTGTGTGTGTGTGTTTTTTTTGTGTGTGTGTTTGTGTTGTGTGTGTGTGTTTGTTTATGTGTGTGTTTGTGTGTTTGTGTGTGTGTGTGTGTGTGTGTGTGTGTGTGTGTGTGTGTGTGTGTGTGTGTGTGTGTGTGTGTGTGTGTGTGTGTGTGTGTGTGTGTGTGTGTGTGTGCGTGCGCACTACATCCTGCACAAAAAATCGGATAAAAGCACCACTTGCAATTGCTGTTGTAATAACTATCAAGTATAATACACTTGAAATATTGGGAAAGTGTTAGCAAGAAAAAAAATATCACTTATGATTAAACATTGATATTTATATATTTAGCTAAAAATAGACCTACATAAAATATATCCTCTAATGAAATCCTTGATTAATAACAAATAGCCAAGAAAATCGAGTCGCTAAAAAATTACCATACTGATAATCATAATGACCCAGACATTTGTATCTGGCTTATGAGAAATATAATATAAATAAGTTACCCCTAAATATACTTAGTTTTCTTTCATCCGCTCTGAACTATTACCACAGAAAACAAAGAAATGTTCATTGCTTATAACGCAAACAAAAGCGTACGTATATTTCCATATATGCATACGTAGACATATAAACATGACATACATGTGCCTGCATACATAAAACACCCACACGTACATAAACGCAAATACAAAGGGAGACACAAACACACACACACACACACACACCACGGAACAACCTTATATATATATATATATATATATATTGCTACGCCAGTGGGTCTTTGTCTCTGTGCGAAACATGTGTTAACATGAAAAGGATGACCTGGGCATGTGTTAACATGAAGGGACCTGGGCAAACATGACGCAACTGGCTGTGAGCGGAGGAGCGGAAGAACAAGCCAGGGGAGAGGGAGTTGGGTGCCCTTGTGACCTGATATACTTTGTGTTGCCCTGTTATAAGCTGTATCATGCAGTGTGGCATGCTGGTTTCCCCCCAGTATTGTGCTTATGGAAAAGTGTACGGGTAAATAACTTGTGTAAATAAAGGAAAGACTGTCATTTTGTGTTTATTTCTCGGTGCCTCTTGGAGCTGTTCAGTGTTCACAACCCTGTGAATAGCACGTCGTCTGCCTAGCCTGCCTTGTGTTGGTGGCAGAGAGACGAGGCGGCCGGCGTAACAAATGGTGTCAGAAGTGGGATTTGTGATATTTGATCAGTGAGCGCGCCGATTTATCATGTCGTCCAAAGATGGCGGCAGCCATGAGGGAGAGGAGGCTATGACTGAGGCAGGCACGAGTGAGGTGAAGCCGAGCCAGATAGACCTGATCACTGCCATGCTGGTGTATTGCGCCCACTCTTTCCTCTCTATGGTCAAAGCCACTATTTCCCTTTCTACTGGGAGATCTACGCGGGCTTTATCTAGAGGTGGCACTACTAATTAACGTCAAGTGTGAGCTCTCCTGTATCATTACCTGTGTCAACTCTTGATGAACCCACACTATAAAAATATAATAATCATTAGAGGGTTACTGATGATCTAATTTCAGTCTTAGAGGTATCCGAGAGAAGGGTAATATCAAACAATTGATAATCTTACATTTCTTGATATATTGAATAATAAATAATTAAACTTGTACAACAACAAAAAAATTAATTGACAAAGAGGTCCACTTATCCACTAATGTGTGTAGTATAACTGTCCTTCTCTTATGTCTTCCTTCTTGAATCTTTTGTCTGTACAGACTTTCCTCAAATTCCTTCATTTCTTCTTTGTATCAGTTCAGAGGATTCCTAAGGATGGCATCTGCTTTACTATCTGGTGGATCTCTCCAAGGACTTCTCGGGAGCAAACACAACACAACAGAACAAAAACACAAAACCCATTCCTAAAAAAAAAAAAAAACAATTGTTCTATTTTAGGAATGATAAAACAATAAAAGGTTCAATATAACTAATTTTTTTATAGGAACATAACTACGTTTGACAAACAAACAAATTGCATATATTCATGCTATTATATACGATCTGAGTAGTTTTATATTTATACATTATATTATTTTATGAAACCCTCATTTTAGCATAGATAGTATTATTCTATTATAAACTTCAATAACACTTACTCCTTGAATGGGTTTTAAATCCTCAATAATAACAGAGAAACATCTGAATGGTATCCAAGTGCCACGTGTCAGCCACTAGCTGTGAAGAAGATATTCTATTTACCATGGTTTTCAAATTTGTTCTCAAATGATTACTTTGTTATTGTTCTGTAATCAGATCTATTGTATTTTATAATTTCATAATTAATATTGCTACGCCAGTGGGTCTTTGTCTCTGTGCGAAACATGTGTTAACATGAAAAGGATGACCTGGGCATGTGTTAACATGAAGGGACCTGGGCAAACATGACGCAGCTGGCTGTGAGCGGAGGAACAAGCGAGGAGACGCAGTTGGGTGCTGCTCCTGTGAATACCTCGTGTGTGCCTTGTGACCTGATATAACTTTGTGTTGCCCTGTTATAAGCTGTATCGTGCAGTGTGACATGCTGGTTTCCCCCTGTATTGTGCCTATAGAAAAGTGTACGGGTAAATAACCTGTGTAAATAAAGGAAAGACTGTCATTTTATGTTTATTTCGTGCCCTGCCTCGCCACTTGGCGTTTCCTCTCGTGGTGTTCTGGGACGCTGTGGTGCTCGGTGCCTCTTGGAGCTGTTCAGTGTTCACGACCTTGTGGATAGCACGCCGTCTGCCTAGCCTGCCTTGTGTTGGTGGCAGAGACGAGGCGGCCGGCGTAACAATATTAGTACAGCTGAATGTTCTTTCTTACTTCTGGTATTTAAAGAATTTTACTAACCTCTTTCGGGCATCTACCAGGCACTTGTTTCGGCTCAGACATGAACCTACCGTTAAAAGAAGACCCTCTAATTAAAGAGAATGCATTGTAGGGGAAACAAAGAAAACTGAAATTTGTAGGGTAAACTCGCATATTTTACACTGTTTCCTTATCTTAGTGTATTAATGTAAACGCTGTTCGACATCTTGAACAGGAGGAAATTAAAGTTTATTGGTTATGTAATGAGAAGTAAAAGTATTGAGAAAAACTTGCTGACAGGGATGGTGATAGGAAACAGAGGAAGAGGCAAACCGAAGACAAGACTGAGCGACAATATCAAAGATATTTGCGGGCTGTCGATGATACAAGTGGAAAGAAAAGCGTAAGATCGAGTTTAGTGGCGAAGGATGGTGGAGAGGTCCACGGCTGCACAAACATGAGCATACCGTTATTGATGATATAGCACCTGATACAAAAATAGTAAAATAAAGTATCATCTTTTTAAGAAAATAAAATATCATCTTTCTATATAATTATTTAAGTACTAATTATCCTACCAGCTAAAGACTAATTAAAGGAGGTATACATAATTAACATATGAGTAAAGACCAAGTAAGTGAGGTATACAAAGGGTGGTCACACGGATTTTTGGGTCATTCTTACTTCGTGTCTTAGTGCTCATTACACTGGCCGGTATGAGGGAGGAAATGGCACAAAGGGCAGAAGAGCAGGCACAGAGGGCACGCGAGCAGGCGCACCATCTCGTCGAGATGCAGGCAAGGAAGGCAGAGGAACAGTTCTGCCAACTTGTTGAGGTGCTACAGAGCATCTGTGAAGATGGAAACCCAGCAGTACACCGACAAGGCCTGCAACAGCGTGAAGCTGAACTGATGGAGGAGGTGCAGACTCTGAAGGGCGAGGTTCAGGGCCCGAGGGAGGAAGTGAAGGCGGAAAGGCGGCGTCACGAGGTAGTAACGTTGCAAGCAGAGAAGGCAGACGAGGTTCTGGCAACAGATGCCAGAGTGTCAGATTTGCTGAGGTCTGCCTGGGGTCCGTGGCAGGAAATCCCCGGGCCTCGCAGCGTCGTGTCGGAGCCAGTGGTCGCTGCAGAAGGCTGGGGACCCATCGGAACCGCTCCCTTGGGTATAGGTGGCGGCAAACTCGGACCCGGTCAACCCGCCTCGTTGCCTCCCTCACCCCCTTCCTCCCCCCCGGGCGTGTTAGTTCACGGCACGCGTTCTCCACCCCGTAGCCCCTCGGCCTCCAGACATTCTGTGAAGCGTAAGCCAGCTGAGTACGACGGGAAAGTGGCCTGGGAGGCAAATGTCGCCCAATTTGAAATGCTGGCATCTGCCCAGGGCTGGAGCCAGGAAGAGAAGGCCCTGCAGCTGGTAACAGCGCTAAGGGGCCCCGCGGTGGAAGTGTTGGGGCATCTGCCGGCATCCCAACAGGCCTCTTACACCAGCGTGGCGGAGGCTTTGAAACGCCGTTTCGGGCACCACCACCAGGCCGAGGTATATCGGGCCCGCTTGAAGAAGCGGACTCGTGAGCGTGGCGAGATACTGTCCCAGCTGGCGCAGGATGTGGAGGCGCTGGTAAGGAGGACATACCCTGCGGCTGCGGAAGAGATGATCGTGGTCCTGGCCCGCGATTTCTTTGTTGACGCTTTGCAGGACCAGCAGCTGCAAATCTACGTCATGCAGGCACACCCTGAGGACCTGCAGGTGGCGCTGGCGAGGGCCTTGGAGTTCGAGGCCTTCCTAAAGGCAACCAGTGGCCTAGGGCCAGCTGCTCAGCACCGCCGTGACCTCCGGGGCCGGAAGGCTAAAGTGGAGAAGGTAGCATTGAGGAAGGTGAGCCCGAGCACTTTCCAAGGCTTGTGTTGGGGCTGCGGAGAGGTAGGGCACAGACGCAGTCGGTGTCGGAGGGAGCGGAGAACACGTCCTCTCAACCGGATTCTGATGCCTTCCAGCAGTGCTGCAAAGACTGTGGCAGGTATGGTCACCATCCGAGTGCATGTCCTAAGGCTAAGGAAGTGGTACAGGAAGAAAACTCGGACATGCTGGAGAAGGGGTCCGAAACCCAGCCGTCCTCGGTTCCCGGGTCCCGACTTGGGTAAGCTGCCGTCGAACCAGCACGATGCAGGTGGAGGGCTCAGTAGATGGGAAGCCATGCCGCCTGACAGTGGACACTGGGGCTGAGAAGACCCTAGTGCAGCCTGATATGTTGGCCACTATGCGACTTCCAGACGCACCACAGAGACTGTGTGGTGTCACGGGGCATTGTGTGCAGCTCAAGGGGCCAGTGGAGGCTCGTATTGGCGTGGGCAGCATGGTGCAGCGGCTGCCGGTGTATGTGGCCGATCTGGACGAGCACTGTTTGCTGGGCCTTGACTACCTGACGCAGAGTAAGGCGTGTGTCGACCTTGGACGGAAGCTGGTGAGGGTGCACGGTGAAGATGTGCCCTTGCTTCCAGAGGTTGGCTGTGCAGAGGTAGTTATGGCTGAGCGACTGCACCTTACCCCCAGGACAGAGTCTAGAATCCGGTGTCGACTGTCAAGAGTAATGCGTGGAGTAGACGGCCTCGTGGAGCCCATCCAAAACCTGCAGCTGGCTGATGGCGTAGCGGTTGGGCGGAGCCTTGTTGGACCAGGGGAGGGGTTAGTTACAGTGTTGGTAGCTAACTTCTCCGATAAGGCCCAGAAGGTGCCAGCTGGTGCAAAGCTGGGCACTTGTGAGGAAGTGGAGCATCCAGAAGAGTCGTCGGGGAGCAAGGAGTTGGTTGGTGTGGGCCGTTGCCTGACTTCCTCGAGGACTTGGCGCACTGGAGCGCCGCTAACCTGGCGGAGGTGCACCGATGAAGCGTGGCAAGCTCAAGGTAGCCGGCCATACCATGAAGGAGACCTATGACCGGCGCATGAGGGAAGTGAGGTACAACATAGGTGACAGAGTGTGGCTGCATAACCCGCGTCGGAAGCGAGGGCTCTCGCCGAAGCTACAGAGCCCCTGGGAAGGGCCATACACAGTGGTAGCAGTCCTCTCTGATGTCACCTATCGAATTCGCAGAGGGCGAAAACGACCGTCGGTTGTCCACGTGGACTGGCTGTGGCGTTACCATGGGCCAGGAAGCTACTCCTGGGGCCATGGTGAAAAAGAAGATGACGTTAGCCCCAGTAGCGGCGATGAGGACATGGCAGACGCTGACCGAGATGAGGACGAGCATTTGGACGATGAGGGCGATGCAACAGGCGTCAATGGTGACCATGAGCCAGGTCTTGGAGCAGGATATACTCCTCTGGGTGCCACTGCCAATCTACCACCGCCCACACCTCCTCCAGAGCGACCCCAGCGAGAGCGAAGAAAGCCGCGCTGGAAGGAAGATTTTTGTGTTTCTGAGAACTGATTTTCAATTACGGTTACTTTTGTTTGAAAGAATTTTGTTTATTCCTAAGGACTAATTTTATTAAAATTTTCTGTAGTTTGTTTCAGGTTTAGGTATGTCAGAGCAGACGGGTCGTCTGCTTGATAGGGGGGGATAGTGCTACGCCAATGGGTCTTTGTCTCTGTGCGAAACATGTGTTAACATGAAAAGGATGACCTGGGCATGTGTTAACATGAAGGGACCTGGGCAAACATGATGCAACTGGCTGCGAGCGGAGGAGCGGAGGAAAAAGCCAAGAGAGACGGAGTTGGGTGCTGCTCCTGTGAAGACCTCGTGTGTGCCCTTGTGACCTGATAAACTTTGTGTTGCCCTGTTATAAGCTGTATCGTGCAGTGTGACATGCTGGTTTCCCCCTGTATTGTGCCTATAGAAAAGTGTACGGGTAAATAACTTGTGTAAATAAAGGAAAGACTGTCATTTTGTGTTTATTTCGTGCCCTGCCTCTCCAGGTGGCGTTTCCCCTTGTGGTGTTCTGGGGACGCTGTGGTGCTCGGTGCCTCTTGGAGCTGTTCAGTGTTCACGACCCTGTGGATAGCACGCCGTCTGCCTAGCCTGCCTTGTGTTGGTGGCAGAGAGACGAGGCGGCCGGCGTAACAATATATATATAAAGCAAAAAAAAAAAAAAAAAAAAGATAATACAGAAAAAAAAGAGAACATTTAAAAAATTTACTGGTAGCTTGGCCTTTTATATATATTTACAACAGCTCTTTACGTGCATATTGATGCATATGACGAAGAAAACGTTATCTGTATATTGACTCAAAATCCTATATACAAGATTTTGAAGTATATAAAGAGGTGCCTTCGTCTTCATTTTTTTTATATGTCAATCCCCCTTGTTGCAGATTTCCATCTTTGGCTCTCTGGTTTATGAGCAACATTGCGGAAATCAATGGTCTGAATCTACAGTGCAGATATCTGGCAAATGTGTGATCTCTGCACATCAGGTCAAACCATCGGAGGTTGATGCATATGTATATGCATATATATATATATATATATATATATATATATATATATATATATATATATATATATATATATGTATATATACATATATATATATATATATATATATATATATATATATATATATATATATATATATATATATATATGTGTGTGTGTGTGTGTGTGTGTGTGTGTGTGTGTGTCTATATCTATCTATATATCTATCTATCTATCTATCTATCTATCTATCAATCAATCAATCTATCTATCTATCTATCTATCAGTCAATCAATCTATCTATCCATCTATCTATCTATATATATGTGTGTGTGTGTGTTTATTCATTCATCTATTAATCTATCTACCTATTTGTCCATCTATATATATATATATATATATATATATATATATATATATATATATATATATATATATATATATATATATATGTATATGTATATATATATATATATATATATATATATATATATATATATACATATATATATATATATATATATATATATATATATATATATATATATATATATATATATATAAATATATATCTGTGTGTGTGTGTGTGTGTGTGTACATATATAAAGTGTATGTATGTCTGTGTATATATAATGTACACACACACACACACACACACACACACACATATATATATATATATATATATATATATATATATATATATATATATATATATATATATATATATATATACACACATATAGGTACACACATGCATATACATATGCATCAACCTCCGATGGTGTGTGTGTGTGCGTGTGTGTTTGCGTGTGTGTATGTCGCTAAACAGTGATTCTGAGTAATTCCGAGTCGCTTTAATATTGTTACTCCATCATATCACTTTTTACTCACTCAGATCATCTGTACTTCTGAATATTTTCTATAACGAGAGAGAGAGAGACTTCATTAATATTTCGTGATGTTTGCTCCAAGTTGATCCATTAATTTATTTACTTTTTTAATGTCTCTTTTAGATGTGAAGTTGATATTTTCAAAGTGTAGGTGTAGTTAATTTGTGCTACTGTATATAGTAGCACTTTTTTTTAGAATAGATAGCGATAATCTTAATAACAACAAAAATGGTGATGGTAATTCTAAAAATAGATTTAATAATTACATTATGTTCATCCAAGTTCCTCAAGTCTGTGATGATAAAAATAATGATAATAATAATATTAGTGATAATATCGTCAATAATAATAAAAATAATGATAATGATTACAATAATGATAATATTGTCAATAATAATAAAATAATAGTGATAATATTAATGATGAAAGTAATGGTAATAATAATAAGAGCAGAATAATAATAATAATAAGAGCAGAATAATAATAATAATAATAATAATAATAATAATAATAATAATAATAATAATAATAATAATAATAATAATAATAAAATAATATGATAATGTAGTGATAGCAGCAGTCATGATAACGATGATGATTATACTGATGTTAACAATATAGTATGGCAAGGATCATGTTGAAAATTATATTGATAATGACGAAATTAAAAGATGAAGATGGAAGTGGGGTCTACGTGCGCATCGACACTTGGCTTGGAGGGGAGTCGCCCGCCCTACCGCTCGCACCACCGCGTTGAGGTGATAGTTCAGTAAGAACAAAGGGGGTGTTTGAACAGTATAATGTGTGTGTGTGTGTGTGTGTGTGTGTGTGTGTGTGTGTGTGTGTGTGTGTGTGTGTGTGTGTGTGTGTGTGTGTGTGTGTGTGTGTGTTTGAGAGAAAGAGAGAGAGAGAGAGAGAGAGAGAGAGAGAGAGAGAGAGAGAGAGAGAGAGAGAGAGAGAGAGAGAGAGAGAGAGAAAGAGAGAGGTAAGATAAATGAATTAGGTTATGATTCATTAACATACAGGATACGTACTGTAGTATGGGATTGCAGTTCTTTTTTCAATGTTTATATTGTAAGAATCATATTCATCTTATCGAAAGGCAGAAGAACACAACTGATATTAAAAATGCGTTCGGTGATTTCTTCAGCCTGGACGTAACTCTACGGGTGGCTATCCAATTTTGGTAACGAATCGCCTTACGCTTACAGAAATTATGGGATACATTCACCAAAGATTCCACAGTTTCTGGTATGCTTTTATTATCTTAAAAGCCTATTATACTCTTGCGATTAGCAGGCCAGTCGCTACGTAAAACTAAATTTGTTGAGAACGCCCATTACTATTATTTTTTAAAAGCATAATGTGTTGAGAAGTGATTTGCGATCTTATAATCTCCTTAAGGATATGGACGTAAAAGCGGTAACGCAAAGCACTGGATCGTTGCCTGTCGTCGCGTTGAATTTCTTTCGACTCTTGGCAACGGTACTGATTTTTATACTTTTGTTTTCGTTTCGATTTAGTCTTGCGGTTTGAAAGCATTGTGAACTTTGAACTCTTTTCGCTAAATTATCATCTATGGTTTGTGGTTTATTGGTTTATAAACTGAGTGGCATAAATGAATGAGAAGGAAAGGGGCAAATAACTTCCATCTGCTGTGTCTTTGTTTATCTTCACGTATTGTATTTTTTTTCACTCTCTCTCTCATGAACAGTTCCGGTTTTGTAAGGCTAAGTGACTTTAATCGGCGGAGGATGTAGAGTATGAGGATGAATTGACTATGACGGCGATGTCTCATGAGAGCTCGTGTGTGTGTGCGTGTGCGTGTGTGTGTGTGCATGCGTATGAGTGAGGGTGCATCAACACGCTTATAAGCGAAATTAATATACTACACAGGTAATCGTAAAAGTGAAATTACTTGTCCAAAAAAGTGAATTGAACATCTGCTAAATGTCTGTGTAATTTCATGTTCTAATGCTCATGTCTCACGAAACTTTCGATTCTCAGTGCCTTAGATATGATATAAAATAATCTCTAATATACACCGGAAAATGCACGTATTTCCTTCAACAAGTGAGCATTTTATATTATCAATAACACCGATAGAGTTGTTTCTTCTATATCAATATTTGGAGTTCTGTGTTATCAAAGTGCTACTGTAAAAAATAATTTAATTTCTTCACAAACACCATTAATTATGTAACAAACTTAATTAGTAAAGGGCTCGAAAGCCTTTAGATAATTATTACGCAATTATAGTTATAATGTGGCACACCTTAAACATATCACTAAGTTTAGAGTTAACGATGTATGTAAATGAGGACACAAGTGCTAATGAAAGTATGAGCATAGAATACGTGAGCCTAAAAATCAGTTAATGAAGTTGATATGTGCAAGAATATTCTTGTATATATTCTCATGTTTGGACCGTTCTCTATATGTACAGGAATATATGTGTGAATGATTGATAATGATATATTTACATAAACAGATATGAAATATTAAATAGAAAAAATATATTAATTAGAGTTAAATCATGTCCGAAACTTTCACAATACATTAAACTCTACTTCCCTTTCCTGCACGAAGGGTATTAGAGTAAGTTGGCAATGTTTTAGTTTTCTTTACTTGCTTGTAGTTTTCTGAATTGTATTCTTGTTTCAAACAACAAATGGTAGACTTTAATCACAATACGGTCTGTTTGACGCTCTCTCTCTCTCACACTCTCTCCCTTCTCACTCTGTCTCTCTCTCACTCTCTCCTTTCTCACTCTGTCTCTCTCTCTCTCTCTCTCTCTTCCTCCCTCTCTCTCTCCCTCCCTCTCTCTCTCTCTCTCTCTCTCTCTCTCTCTCTCTCTCTCTCTCTCTCTCTCTCTCTCTCTCTCTCTCTCTCTCTCTCTCTCTCTCTCTCTCCCTGGCTTGTTTTCCCCCTCATTTCCTTATATTTGATCTCCAGGCTGCGTACTTCGTTTCAGCAAATATATAATATATGTAGGAAAACTCCAAATATTTGCAGTAATATTGACGGGCACTTAAATGTTTTGAGGATCGTAAAATACACACACACAAAACGATATTTAAATGAGAAAATCACAATGACTAAACATCGGGTTTTACGATATAAAAAATAGGAGTATCGACTTTAAAAAGAAATGACGCATTTGGGAAACAGTGTATTAGAATATTTTTATACTTTATATTTTTATATTTTATATGCCATTTCCCTTCAAAACAAATGCAACTTAACTTTTCTTTTCTTTTCTTTAGAGTTGATGTTTAAAAAAAAAATACCATTAACAAATATAGTAAGACATAAAAGGCATAATCCTCTAAAGTTAAATTGCTGTCTGAAAATAAATGTGATGATAAAGTTAATTTAAATAACCATCTTCCCAACTGATTCATGACATTTTAATATTACTTATTTCTCGAGCCTCTTAAATTATCATACTTTTGAAAGAGGAACAATGAGTATTTTTTCCTATTTTTAAAAGCTTTTAAAATAATTGAAATGAAATGCAATATTACGTAGTATATTTATAGGATTAGACCGTGCCCCGTTTTCTTCAGGATGTCTTCACGAGCATGGAGGACAGACTCTTCTATTCCCAGCCACTCCATTATTGTTATTATTATCATTGTTATTATAATCGTTATTATTATTACTGAAAAAGTTTCTTTAGATTTGCTACTTGTTATTATTATTATTATTATTACTAGAATAATAATAATAATAATAATAATTATTATTATTATTATTATTATTATTATTATTGCTACGCCAGTGGGTCTTTGTCTCTGTGCGAAACATGTGTTAACATGAAAAGGATGACCTGGGCATGTGTTAACATGAAGGGACCTGGGCAAACATGACGCAACTGGCTGTGAGTGGAGGAGCGAGGAACAAGCCAACAGACGCAGTTGGGTGCTGCTCCTGTGAAGACCTCGTGTGTGCCCTTGTGACCTGATAAACTTTGTGTTGCCCTGTTATAACCAGTATCGTGCAGTGTGACATGCTGGTTTCCCCCCTGTATTGTGCCTATAGAAAAGTGCTTGGTGCCTCTTGGAGCTGTTCAGTGTTCACGACCCTGTGAATAGCACGCCGTCTGCCTAGTCTGCCTTGTGTTGGTGGCAGAGAGATGCGAGGCGGTCGGCGTAACATTATTATCATTGAAAAAGTTTCTTTAGATTTGCTAATTAAAATCAAACACCGGGTCACTACCAGCGACCTAGGGTGATTGAAGTTTGAGGTAATGGAACATCAACAAAAATATGCAATAATATACAGGACAATTACAAATTAAAACATCTAGTCAAGTCAATTCACTAACGTAAAAATATTTTAGATCGATAGGGCTCTTCTGAGAACATGTGGTGTGCTGTTTAAAACTATTTTTTGGACTTTTCTAATTTTGGATTTCCGGTATTTGTTCAAGAAACTTATCAGTACCTTTCTTTATAAGGCCAATTGCTCCAATAACAACAGGCAAAGTTTTGTTTTTTTAAATGCCACATCTTTTCCACCTTTATTTCCAGGTCTTTATACTTTGATATCTTTTCAAACACTTTCGGTATTGTTTATTTTGTCCTTGATGACTATATCTGGATGATTCGCCTGTATAGTACGATCTGTGTGAATTGGAAAGTCCCACAATTTTGTAGCATCTTTACCTTCAGTAACTGGCTCTTGATGGTGTTCGTACCAGTTATCTTGCGCTCCGATAGAAAAGTGCTTGCAGGTCTTCCAATACAGGTACCTACCTACTCTGTCGTGGCGATTTTTGTACTCATTCGGTGTTAATATTGAGTAACCAGACACAAGGTGATCAATCGTCTCAACCTTGTCTTCACAAAACCTACACTTTGGGTCAGCACCATTGTGCAAGATGTTGTTAGCTTGATAGTTTCTGATAAACAAACCTTGATCTTGGGCTGCAAGAGTAAAACCCTCTGTTTCCCCTTTAAGTCCGGAGCTTCTAAGCCACTGATGGGTTATTATTATTATTATTATTATTATTATTATTATTATTATTATTATTATTATTATAGTTGTTGTTATAATAATCGTTATTATTATTATTATTATTATTAGTAGTAGTAGTAGTAGTATTACCATTATTATTACTATTATTACTACTACTACTACTACTATTACTACTACTATTACTACTACTTCTACTACTACTGCTATTATTACTACTACTACAGACAGAGATCTAACGTATCAGGCAAGGCTCTCGGTAGATGTGTGAGGAGGAGGAGGTATCCGAGATAGAGGCTGTGATTGAGAAATAAAAGAAAATTATACTAAAAGCAGAGTTATTTCACTCATTCCCTGTTTATCAGTTCTGCGCGAAAGGAGGAAGGAAGGCAAACATGCGCGCATACACACGCACACGCATACGTACACACACACACACACACACACACACACACACACACACACACACACACACACACACACACACACACACACACACACACACACACACACACACACACACACACACACACACACACACACACACACACACACACACACACAGGGCAAATAATTACGTGTGTGACGACCTTGGCTAGTTCGTGGCTCGCTGTTGCGGTGTTGAAGTTGTTAGTTAAATGTATGATAAAGAAAAATGGCAGAAGCGGTGTTCATACACGGCCATGGTGGTGAAGATGAAGCTGGACATCTACCGAACTGGAAGGAAGCAGAAGTAGGCCACGGAGGATTGAACAAACAAAAAAGAAAAAATATGGTAGCTGCATACATCGCGACGGAGAAAAACGTCAACACAGCATCGGGCTGATTCAAAGTGTCCAAGGTCGCGGCAGCAATTAAGTAGATAACGAGTTGGAGATCACAGTCGTCAGGTGTTTCGTCAGCTCATATCTGATATATTATATATATATATATATATATATATATATATATATATATATATATATATATATATATATATATATATATATGTATGTATATATATATGCACACTCTGTAGTTTCTCTGGTGTATGTATTTCTGACGTAGATATATTCGAAACCGGTCAAATACATCTATTGTATTGTGAAGATATTCATTCTCATTCATATCTTTTCTACATTTATCAGCATGAATACGGTTCATATACATACATACATACATATATATATATATATATATATATATATATATATATATATATATATATATATATATATATATATGCACACACACGCGCGCACACACTCACGCATGCACACACGCATACGCACACACACACACACACACACACACACACACACACACACACACACACACACACACACACACACACACACACAATTATATATATATATATATATATATATATATATATATATATATATATATATATACATATATATATATATATATATATATATATATATTTTATATATATATATATGTGTGTGTATATATGTATATATATATATATATATATATATATATATATATATATATATATATATGTGTGTGTGTGTGTGTGTGTGTGTGTGTGTGTGTGTGTGTGTGTGTGTGTGTGTGTGTATATATGTGTGTATATATATACACACACACACGCACACACACACACATAATATATATATATATATATATATATATATATATATATATATATATATATATATATATATATATATATAAGCATATTGATATTATTTATATTACTCCGTCGCGATGTATGCTGCTTTCATAATTTTTCTGAAGGACTGAACAAACTAAAAAGAAAAGTTATGGAAGCAGCATACATCACGACGGAGAGTAATGTCAATACGGCATCGGGCAGGTTCAAATTATCCAAGGTCAAGGGTTCAATCATGCGAGCAACGAGGAGGTCACAGTCAGGTGTTTTGTTAGCTCACGCCTTATATACATTTTCTTTGTAATTTCTCTGATGTATGTATTTCTGACGAAGACACAATCGGAACCGGTCAAATACATCTCTTGTATTGTGAAGATATTCATTCTCATTCATACCTTTTATACACACACACACACACACACACACACACACACACACACACACACACACACACACACACACACACACACACACACACACACACACACACACACACACACACACATACACACACATACACATATATATATATATATATATATATATATATCTTACTATATATCACACACACATACACACACACACACACACACACACACACACACACACACACACACACACACACACACACACACATATATATATATATATATATATATATATATATATATATATATATATATATATATATATATATATATATATATATATATATCTTAGCCTGTCTACATAACATGCAGGGACAACAGTACTTCGATTTTACATTTGGTGAAGATAATTCTACACCAGTAATTATATGAAATACCTGTATGCCAGTTTTTATAAAGTCATTGTTAGACGTTAATTGAGCAATTTCCTTCATTGTTACCGTAGTTTCCTCTCCTCAGTTTACACAATGACAAAAAACAATCAAACATAAAAAAAAAACGTAGGAGGTGCTGCATGTATGTAAATAATTTTTTGTTTTGCAATAGTTTTTCAGAGATACGAGACTTCAGGTAAGAAAAAAGAAGTATTATAGTGATTATAATAACAATGCTAAAAATACTGCTAATAATAATAATGATAGTAAATCTACTACAACTACTACTACTACTACTAGAAGTGATGGTGTGATAATGAAAACACAGTAATGATTAATAACGATAATGACTAGCAAAAATAAGGAAAAAGTAATGCATATAATAACGACAATGAAAATAGTTATAGTAATAATGATAATGATAATAACAATAATAATCTTCTTTTAACGGTTGGTTCATGTCTGAGCCGCCGTGGTCACAGCACGATACTTAATTGTAGTTTTCATGTTGTGATGCTCTTGGAGTGAGTACGTGGTAGGGTCCCCAGTTCCTTTCCACGGAGAGTGCCGGTGGTAC
>NC_051390.1:52839830-52842330 GCF_015228065.2 Penaeus monodon | reverse complement strand
ACGAGAACCTCCTTCTACACTATCTCTACATCTCATACGAATCTTAAATCCCTCCCCCACACAATCCGCCGAGAAAACGACAAAACCCTCCCCCCTTAATTCGACCCATTAAACCTCGAAAACGAAGTCAAATTCCAAAAAGACCCGAGCCTCCCGACGCAGCGGGTCCTTCAGCTGTCCACGTGCGCGTCGGGACCAGCAACACCTTATTTTAACCAATTTCACTATTTCACATTAAAACGACGCCCAAAAAAAGACATACACCCACACAACGCATCTACATATACATCCACAAATTCTCCATGACGTAGAGATTGCAATAAGAGAGAGAGAGAGAGAAGGAAATAATAGGCGAATATGAGTTAATATAAAAGGTTAAAAAAAAAAAACACTCGTCGGCAACCGCCCGCCGTCAGGAGAGCAGACGACAACAACAAAGTGTGGTAGAGTGTGGTCGGGTCTACCACAGGGAAGGTGGTGGTGGTGGACGGAGACCGGTGCTTTTTTTTAAATAATTTTTTTTTTTTGAATTAAAGTTTATGACGAGGATGACGATCGTAGGAAAAGCCAGGTGCGTGTGCGTGGGCGTGGGCGTGTGCTGTAGAGAGAGGAGGAGGAGGAGGAGGAGGGAGATAGGTGTGAGCCTTGGCTTTTTGGTTGAACAGGATGTGTTCAAGTGACTAGATAAGATTAATGTTGTGTGTGTGTCTGTGTAATGTGTTCTTTTTTAACCTCCCTCTTGCCGTGCATGTGTGGTCACTTATGCTCTAATGGAGGGGTTATTGTGATTGTAGGGTTGTGTTGTTTTTGTCTTGAGATGGATATTTTTTCCCCTCTTTTTCGAAAGTGGGAAAACTTATGTAATGCTTTGGATATTTATAACTTTGAACTTGTTTGATGGTGTGTTTTATCAAGATCGAAGAGCATAGCAACAAGGCTATGCATTTTAAAAGGAAGGGTGCAAGGGAAATTAGGCTTTGAGGGATTTTTAAAAGTATTTTATATGTTAATCATGAACTTAGACTCAGAGTTAATAGTCATAATTAATAATTTGATTTTAATTATTAATACCAGGAATGGATCTTTCATTTTGGTATATTTTTCTTGATCACTGTGGAATAGCCATAGGCTGTGCATGAAATGTTTTACAACTGTTGGTAATTCTCTCCCCAACTCACCTCCAAAAACTTTATTCAACACTTTAAATTGCCGTGACTTGGTGTGGCCTACAGGCACTGCCTGAGGGGAAGGAGGGTTGATAGACAGGTTTGCCCCTCCACACCCTCAACAAACATTGTCTTCCCCTCGGTGCACATGGCAAGATAAAACTGAAACTTGTTAGCACGGAGGGGTGCTTTCTGTAATCTTTTTCTTTTAATTGTGGTATTACCATTTATGTTTGCAGATTATTTCTTGTACCAGTGACCACGAGCTTTTGATCTCTCTTTTGTCGTCCATTACAGGCAAAGTTTACCTTAATCTGTATGGCTCTGTATATCATTATACAGCTATGCTCTTCGATCTTGATAAACCATACCACCAACAAGCTCAAAGGTAAAAAATAACCAAAGCATTGTAAAAGTTTTTCTATTCTTGAAACAGGAAAGAAAATCCATCAAGAGACAAAACCAACATGACCCAACATACTCTACAATCCCGATAGCAATTAAAGAATAATGATTCAGTTTTGTCAAAAGTAGATATTAAAGTTGGTGGTGTGGATAACAATGACTCGGGGTAACCTTGTAAAGAGAGGGTATTTTAAGAACAGGTTCATACCATACAACCTATCAAATTTGGCAACAGTGGACTCCTATCCATATCCACTAACCATAACTTGTAATGTGAGTAGGTGGAACCAGTAAATGAGAGGAATAAAAATAGCTGAAAACTCCCATACCTTCCTTAAGAACTAACAACTGAGTGAGTTGGGAAAGATGGTTCCTTCACAAAACCCAGAGGTGGTAGAGTTAATGCCTTATCTGTGTTGTGATGTTACTTGCACAGATGTGTCATTCAGACATGTCTAGTTTCTGCCATGTAATAGAGATGTGGTTGAGAATTTATATTACAGTTGGAGAGTCAGGGGAAGGCAGCCACCCTTGAGGAAGTTTTTAGTAGGAAAAACTGTATCAATATCACATAATTTAACCCACAATTTCATTGGGATAGACTACCTCATGCCCTCTCCACCTAATGTGTTAAGTACTGGTACTGTCATTGTTGTAGACTATCACTGACTAAACCCACTAAACATCCCAAGGAATCCATCAATATTTTACCAAATTTTATGAATTTTAAGATGTGGACCTGTTGTAAAAAAATAACTGGAGGGGATACTTACTATACATTGCTTTCCAGATATGTGTTTGGCTCGGTAATCATGATTGGGGTGGCCCCAGAATACCTCGCAATATGGCTTGTGTGGCGAGGTGCTTCACTAGTATTCCCGTCCTGGATATACCAGTGGGGGGATGACAAACTCTATTCTCTCTATCAG
>NC_051390.1:52822330-52829830 GCF_015228065.2 Penaeus monodon | reverse complement strand
TTTTGGTGTGGAGGAAAATAATAATTTTTATATTGATTTTTAGAAATAGACAATGTTTCTTTTTTCTGCTGCCTTTGGTGTTGTTTTATTTGTATGGTTACTGCACATTTAAGAAGTACAATGTAGACTGGTATTAGGGCAACATATTTTTCCAAAAAAAAAAAAAAAAAAAAAAAATTAAGAAAATGAAAAAAATAATAAAATATAAAATACTGTGATCACTTTTCAGTTGCAAACATTCCTTAGTGGAGAAAGTTGGATCAAGGTAATTGTTTTGCGTTATGAGGAGCAACAACTTTTTAAATAAGAGTATTTTGTTATGTTTACCTACTGCGATATGGAAATTTCTGCTAGTTGACATCAACGATGAAAATCTTCAAAGTCATCAAGAATATATATATATATATATATATATATATATATATATATATATATATATATATATATATATGTATATATATATATATATGTATATGTATATATATATATATGTATATGTATATATATATATATGTATATGTATATATATTATATGTGTATGTATATATATATATATGTTTATGTATATATATAATATGTATATATATATATGTTTATGTATATATATATATATATGTATATATATGTATATTTATGTATGTATATATATATATGTATATACATATGTATATACATATACATATACATATACATACACATATACATGCACATATGCATGCACACATACATGCACACATACATACACACACATACACACACACACACACACACACACACACACACACACACACACACACACACACACACACACACACACACACACACACACACACACACACACACACATATATATATGTTCTTGATTAACAAAGGGGTCTTTAATGACACAGCATTTTATGACACAAATTCAGGGAAGAAGTACTTTGAATGAAAATGAAATTAAACAGCTGGTAATGCAGACTTGAATTTGCTGATATTAATCTATCTGAATAATAAGACAGCAAGAAAAAACACAAAAGCTGTTGCGTTGGCATGTTTTTGAAGGTAAAACGTGAATCGGCAATTCCGTGTATAGTTCAGGTTATTGCAGAAAGAAAGAAAGAAAAAAAATGTTATAATTACTTTATTATGAAAAAGTACAAATATTGATACCAAATAAATATATTTCATTCATGGGATATATTCTAATAAGCAAAGTAAACATTTGGAAATCGAACACTCAATATATCATTATTTTGTTCTATACCTAGCCACCAACAACCCTCAGCTCGTAATATTTGGAGATTGGGAAACAAAACGTCTTAAAAAATAAGAGGATATGTTGCATATTTCAGCAAATTTCTCAATCACAGTAAGGAAATCAAATTATCCATTAAAGTCGCAAGTTCAAATAATCCTTATAACACAAGTTGATTACCATCACTTGTGTTATACTGCCAGCAGTCAATTAACGGTTAATACAATCAATAATTCAGTGAACACCTATGTATGCCAATTACCTTGAAAAGAATACATACATGTCCCTTTATTTGTACAAAAGTCAGTTACAATATTGATATTTACATATTTACGACCATTTGCCCCACATAACTGGCACAAGCCAAGGATGCCCTTCACTGTGTAAAACAAACAAAAACAAAGTCAAGGTTATTTGGAACTCCTGAATAACTGTCAGCTGTCAGACACTGTTGTGGATACCCCATTTATTTATTATTATTATCATTTCTTAATCACTTGATTCTTCATTTATAGACCTTTGTAACTGTCTTGCAGTGTGCATGTATTATATTATCTTTGCATATTTAAATGTAAGCAGAAATGCATTTATTTGGTTGTTATTTTTTACTTAATTTTTCTTTATGTACGGAGTTACACCAGTAAGACTAACTTTGACATATATATATTTTCCTTTATTCCATAACTACCAGCATCTTAAACCAGTGACAGCATCTTTAATGATATTTATCACTCCAGTCATGTAATAAAATAACTTTTTTATTAATTTGCACTCGTGCTTCTTTTCTTCTCATAACACGACATACACATTGGTTAAACTGTGTGAGTACAAATTGCACACAAGGATAGAATTGATAATTTTGTTTGTTAAGTCTTCATTTACCTTCTGATATCTGTCAGATTGTTTTTTTTGGATTAGGGATTATTCCAGTTGGATATTTATTATGCTTTTGTTACCAGATACAGGCATGGAGTAACAGTAACAAATAAACAAATAATGTAGAATGATTCATGGAATCAAAATTATAATATTAGAGATGAACATTTAAGTATACATAACTTGTAGTTAAAAAACAACAACATATTATGTGTAAGTAGGGCCTTTTTTGCCATCAGTGACAATGCAGAAGATAATTTTAGGTGGAATTATATTAATGGTTCTGTTAGAGGTCTCGTCCGTAACAACCGTGTTCTAGGCAGCTTTGTAACTTAAATTCCTGTAGTTCTGTTATACAGGTCATATATAACATATACACCTTTAATTTTAATTGATAAAGTTGATAAAGGGTATGACTGTCAGTTGCCTTGTAAGTCTTAGAGCACTGAACATATTCATAAAGTTACCTGAAACAAGTGTTGTATTTAAGTATAAACTTTTATTTCTTTTTAAAAATTGACTTTAGGGAAATGTGTCATTTATTACAATGTTTAAGGAATAAGAAAGCTATTGAGTTGGGAGTACATTAGGAACAAAACCTCTATTGACAAACATAAATACAAAATACACAAAATAATGCAAAAATATAACTGTTTTAAGGGCATAATAATGCTATATCTACAATGTGTTATATATAAGCTACTCTTCATAACAAGTTTACTGTGGCAGCAAGCAGTGATCCAAACCAGATCAAGAAAACATATGGTAAAATTATCTGTCTTTTTGAAAACATGCAAAGCAAGCCAGAACAGTGTCTTTTGTTAACATTAGATCACACATAATGTAAAAAAAAAAAAAAAATATATGAATTACATTTTTCTTTTCCACTTTCTAAACAATATTCATAAAAAAAAATGCTTACCATCCTTTGATCAAACACTGAAGCACGATTAATAGCATAGAAAAAAAAGTTAAATTACTCAAAAGATAAGATAAGAAATTAAAGGATGAAGTTGAATCTACTCCCTGAGAATGACAGGCAATCCAATCCAGTGCTGTTGCCTAAACTCTCCATAGACAAAGGTACTGACTACCGGAGACGTTTAACGCTGGACACTACCCACTGACCCTATCCCATTCCGAGAACAACCTCAACATAAACACCAAACTTAACAAGCACAAACCATTTCTCATATACGATATATACTGCATTATATACATGTAACTGACAACATAACAGAGTTGTCTGTGGAATGATAATATATCTATATCTTTAATCAAGCATAAATGACCAATGGTCTACCTTGTGACCGCGTATTAATGTTTCATACATTATATACATTATTTAAGAAAATATTTCTTTCACATAGTCCTCAAAGTACAGTTTTTGCATCCCTATGGCTATAAAGTGACACCGATATCACTGTAAAACATTTTTGTAAGCACAACTATACGTACTAAGGGTTTCTTTGCAACTGGCATATATTTTTCGAATGTTCTAGTTGCAAGATTTAAGTTCGGCGTGTATAAACTGTATCTGCTTTTCTTCCGCGTATAATCAATGACGTATTATACAAATACATATATTGTACAGTACATACCCTTCCGCCTTGGCCAGTTATGATGCAAGCCTTCTCGTGTGTTTACGTATATACATCCACCACATATACTCACATACACTGAAGAAAAACGGTATATGCTTTCAGCAGAATAATGAATTACTAAAAACCCTAACTTTTAATGTACACTTCAGAGGTCGGGACTGGCGACGACGGACTGTATCCAATGGCGGTAATTCGAAACTCGAGCGTAAATGCCAAATTTGCCTTTCTTTCCACATCCCTCGCCAAAGGAAGTTATTCCGTATATGTACCTGTAGAGGGAAAATAATATTCAGATTGTTAAGAATTTATTAGAGTTTGATTATGACATGTATGGTTCTGAATTGCAAGTAGGACAACGGAGGAAGAATCAAAATACACGGATGTGCCGAAAGCCTTTTCGCTTCACTGCTTCTTCAGTAAAACGAAATGGCCTCCGGCATTTTCACGTGTTTTCCTATTCTTCCCTTCGTTGCTCTACTTGCAATTTGTTCAATATAAATCCTACTCATGGTTAAGAATCTAGGCAGTATGACAGGTTATTTATGACAGGTATGACAGGTTATATTTTCATTACTGTTTACAAAGTGCGATTCTTACCAACGACCATGTCTCTGGCACAGCAGAGGACCCCCTGAGTCTCCCGCGCAGGAATCCACTCTGCCCTTCAGATATCCTGCGCAGAACATGTTGGAAGTAATGTAGTAGTCCTCATATACTGTCTCACATGCTTTGCTGGCGATGATGGGTACCTAAAAGTTACCGAGGGAGAGAAAAAAAGAGAAAAAAATATTACGGTAAGCTGACAAAGTGGAATAAAGCCAACAGCCATTAATATTGTGTATTTTCCTTATCAACAAAACCATTTATTTTACTGAATTATCTACTTAGGAAGCCAACTGCTATTTACATGCACTGTGTATTCTTTTAATCAATACCATATCTCTCATTCCACTAACTGAACCATCTACTGAATCATCATTATTTTCCGACTGCAAAAGACTTGGGTGACAACACAAGAAACACAGAATAAAAGCTTGAACTCGTGAGGGCTGATCACAACGAAGGCATTTGAAGCAAGAGATTTTCCTGTGCCAGTACCTGCTAGACAGAGTCCATTGCTGGATGATCTCTCTCTCTCTCTCTCTCTCTCTCCTTCCTCCTTCAGAAGTGCGATTAACAGATATTCGTAAATGCACAATAATGCTCTTGAAATAGATCATTATAGTGTGTTGTTCATGTTCGTGTGAATATACTTGCTTCATTATGAACATTGGAAGTTTCGATTTTTTTTTATATTATGTGTAAGAATGTGCCATCGCCTTGTTTGCGCTTGTATGTCTGTGCCGTATGTCTCCCTTTCTTTATATATCATTCATTTGTTTTCCAGTAGTTATTATCTGTCCATCCCCTCACTCTCTTTTTTTTTTACACGCTGTCTGCTTTTTTTTCTCCCTCCCCTTCTCTCTCGTGTTCTCTTACTCTTTTTCTCTTACTCTCTTTCTTTTTCTCTTTCTCTATCTCTTTCTCTCTCTCTCTCTGTCTCTCTCTCTCACTCTCTCACTTTCTCTCCCGTCTCTCCCTTTCTCCTTCTCCTACCTTCCTTCCTTCCCTCCCTCCCATCCTCCCTCCCTCTTTCCCTCTCTCCTGTCTCTCTCCCAACTCCCCTCTCCCTCCCATCCTCCCTCCCTCTCCCTTCTTCCCTTCCTCCTTCTATCCCTCCCTTCTGTGTCCTTCTTCTCCCTACCCCCATTCCTTCCCCCCTATCCCTCTCCTTCCTTCTCCCCTATTTCCTCCCTCCCTCTCCCTCCTATCTCTCTCTCCTTCCCTCATTCCCATCCTCTCCTTCTCCTTACTTGTCCTCCTATCTCTCTCTTTTCTTCCCTCACTCTCTCTCCCATCTTCTATCTCTCCTTTCCTCTCCCTTCTATCTCTCTCTTCCTCTCCCTCCCTCCCTTCTTCCCATCTTCCCTCCTATCTTCCTCCTATCTCTCCTTCCCACCCCCCTGTCCCATCCTCTCCCTCCTATCTCTCCCTGCCTCCCTCCTCTCTCTCCAATCCTCCCTCTCCCATCCTCTCCTCCCCTCCCTCCCTCTGCCCCATCCTCTCCCTTTCCCCCCCTCTCCCTTCTATCTCTCTCTTCCTCTCCCTCTCTTCCCCTCCCTCCTATCTCTCTCTTCCTCTCCCTCTTCTCCCCTCTCCCTTCTATCTCTCTCTTCCTCTCCCTCCTATCTCTCTCTCTTCCTCTCCCTCTCCCTCCTAACTCTCTCTTCCTCTCCCTCTCCCTCCTATCTCTCTCTTCCTCTCCCTCTCCTCTTCCTCTGCTCCATCCTCTCCCTCTCATTCCCTCTTCCTCTCCTCCCCTCTCCCTCCTATCTCTCTCTTCCTCTCCCTCTCCACCACTACTACCTCAGCTTCGTGTAGGACATCCGTTCCGAAGAAATGGGTGTTCCTCTCCTTTCCCCAGCCGATGATCGTGCACTTGTCTCCCACGGGTAAGTTGGCCCCTTGTTCCGGAAGGCAGGCCGGGGCTATGCGAGAGTTCATGGAGACGGGTTCTGGCAGCTGCAGGAGGGCCACGTCGTTGTCCACGGTCGTCGAGTCGTACTTCGGGTGTATGACGGTCCTTGAAACCTGTGGGGGAGGAGGAGGACGAGGTTTGGTTGACGAGAGGGGTGTTGAAGTAGTTCTGCTTACGAAAACGTCTTTCGTTGTGGGAGTTAATGGCACGGGTGGTCTGTATGTTATCAAGATCGTTTATATGCCGTCAACGGGAGGAAGCCCAGATATAATATCTTCAGCATATTTATAAATACAATTAGCCAATTTTGATCTATTTATTTTTTTTATCTGTTGTCTATCACTCAAAGTCTTGCAATAACTCAAAAGTTCTACGAAATCATCTGGCCTAATATTCCACCTCTGCGCCTTCTCTCTGTATGCATGTGTATTATTATTATCATTACTATTATTACTATTACTATTATTATTATTATTATTATTGTATTATATTATTATTATTATTATTATTATTATTATATTTATTATCATCATTACTATTATTACTATTATTATTATCATCATCATCATCATTATAATCATTATTATGACTATTATTATTACTATTATCATTATCATTATTATTATTATCACTATTAGCATCCTTATTGTAATCATTCAAATCCCTTGCGTAAAACCGACCTTGTACTCCACCTCAGCGCCCTCTCTCAGCGCCAGGTCGTGTTCTCCGAGACGCACGAAGAGTTTCCTCCGGACGCAGTGGGCCGCCGTCAGAACCCACCGCGACCCGACCAGAGTTCCCCCGCAGAAGGCCTCCTGTATTTTGGGTAGAGGGAGGGGGCGGGGGGGGGGGGGTGCAGGGGGGCGGGGGGAAGGGGAGGGTTGGAGGGGCGGGCGTGAGTGTGTGGTTGAATGCGGTTGAATGAATTTCACAAGTGGTTTGATCCTGTTTCTAAATTTTATGTCTGTCTCTGAGATTTTTTTTTTCTCTCTCTGTATCTGTTTCTTTTTGTCTGTTTTCTTTTTCTATTGTCATTTGTTTGTCACTGTATCCATACCTTAATAACTATTGCTGTCATTATTTTTATATTTGGTATTATTTAAAATTTCATGACAATTGCCTTTAAAAAAATAAAACTATGAGTATGAAATAAAGGTTTTCATCCTCCATTCCAAATAGCAAAAATGAAACAGAAGATAAATCGCGTATAAAAATTGACGTTCTTTTTCCCGACTGTGGAGAAGAAGACGAAGAACAAGAAGAAG
>NC_051390.1:52814830-52817330 GCF_015228065.2 Penaeus monodon | reverse complement strand
GAGAGAAAAGAAAAGAGGAAAAGAGAGCGAGGGGAGGGGAGAGAGAGAAGAAAGAGGAGAGGGAAGGAGAGGGGAGAGGAAGAAAAGAGAGGGAGGGGAAAAAGAGGGGAGAAAAGGGAAGATAGAGGGGAAAAAAGAGGGAAGGAGAAAAGGGGAGGAAGAGAAGAAGATGCTGAGAGAGAGGGGAAATTTGGGGAGGAGAGATAGGAGAGAGAAGAAGAGGAAAAAAGAGGAGAGCGGGGGGGAAAGGGTGGTATAGGGAAAAAGAAAAGGAAAAAGGGGAAATATAAGAGAAAAGAGAGGTGGGGAAAAAGGGGGTGAGGGGGAGAGCAAAACCAGAGAAGGGGGAAAAATAGGGGGTTAGGAAGAGGGGGAGAAGAGATGGGGGGAAATAAAAGAGATAGAGAGAAGGGAAAATAAGGGGGAAGAAGAGGGAAGAGAGAAAGGGTTAAAGAGAGAATTAAGAAAGAGAGAGAGGGGAGGAAGAACAGATAGGAGGAAAGGGTAAAGAGAGCCAACAAGGGTAGGAAAAGAGGGAGGGGGGAGAGGGAGAATAAAGGGAAGAAAGGGAGATAGAAAAAAGGAAAGAAAAGGGGAAAAAAGAAAAATTCCATTAAAAGAAATTTTGGGGCCCAGAGAAGGAGGAGAGAAGGAAAGGTAGAAGGAAACGAGAGAAGGTTTAAGGGGAAGGGAGAGAGGAAAGAGGAATAAGGAAAAATAAAACCCGAAGAAAAAGGGGGGAGAAGCAGTGAAAGGGAAAAATGAGCAGAACAGAGAGAGAAAAGCTTTCACGAAAAAGAAGAAAGGAAGGGGAAGAGGAGGAGAGGGAAAAGAGGACTGGGGAGGGTTTTATAAGGAAAGGGGAAGGGAGAGAGGGGGAAAGAGAAAGGAAAAAAAAGAAAGGGGAAAAGGGAAAAGGGAAAGGAGATGAGAAGGGGAAAGAAGGGGGGAAGGGAAGGTTTTAAAAGGGGGGAAGGGACCCAGAGGAGAAAAAAGAGAAGGGGGAGGGATGGGGGGGAAGAGGGAGGAAGAAAAGAGGGGAGGAGGGAGGAAAAGGGGGGAATTGAAGAGAGAAAGGGCGTTAGAGGGGCCAGAGGGTTTTTAAGGGGGGAGGGAAAAGAATTGGGGGTAAGAGAAGGGGGGAAAAAGTCAAAAGAGAGGGGGAAAAAGGAAGGGGAGAATTAAAAAGTAGGGGGGAGATTAGGAAAAAAAAAGAGGGGAAAAGGGGGATAAGAAGGAGAAAAGAAGAGAAGGGGAAATGAAGGAGGGGGGGAAAAGGTAAGAGAATTAGGGGAGGGGAGAAGGGGGAAAATAAAAAACAGAGAAAGAGAGGGAAAAAGGGGAGAAAAGGGGGATTATTTTTTAAAAGGGAGGGGAGGGGTTTAGAGGGGAGAAGAGAGGGGGAAAAGGAAAAGAGGGGGGAGAAAGGGGGAGGAGGGAAGGGAGGAAATTTGAGAGAAGAGAAAAAGAAAGAAAAGGGGGGGGGAGAGGGGGGGGGGGGAAAAGAGAAAAAAAAGAGAGAAAAGAGGGGGGGGAAAGAGAGAAAGGCGAGAGAGAGAGGAAAGAGTGAGGAGAGGAGAAGGGGAGGAGAGAGGGGGAAAATAGGGGAGAGGGGGAAAGGGGAAAAAGGAAAGAGGGGGAGAGAAAGAAGGAGGAGGAAAACGAGGAAGGGGGAGAGAAAAGAGAAAAGGAAAGAGAGAAAGGGGAAAAAGAGGGGGGGGCGAGAGAAGGGGAGGGGGGAAAGAACAAAAATGAAGAGAAAAAGAAGAGAATGAAAGAAAAGGGGGGGAGAGAAGAAAGAGAGAAAAGAGAGAGGGAAAAAGAAGGGGAATTGGGGGGAGAGAAGGGGAGGAGAGAGAAAAGAGCGGGAAAAAGAGAGAGGGGAAGGGAAGGGGAAAAAGAGGAGAGAAAAGGGAGGGAAAAAGGGGGGGAGGAGAAGAGAGGAGAAAGGGAGAAAGAGGAGGGGGGGAAAAAATTTAGAAGAAAATAAAAGGGGAAAAGAGGGAGGAGGGGGGAAAGGGAAAAGAGAGAGAGAGGGGTAGGGAAGAGAGAGGGAGGGGAGAGAAAAAGGGGGGAGGAAAAGGAGGTGAGAGAGAAAGAAAAAGGGGGAAAGGGGGGGAAAGGAAATAAGAGGGAAAAAGAGAGAAGAGAAAAAGGGAAAAAGGGAAAAAGAGAGGGGAAAAGGGGGAGAGAGAGAAAAAAGGGGAGAGTTGAGAAAAAGGGGGGGGGGGAAGAGAGGGAAAAAAAGGGAGAGAAAGACGAGAAAGGGGGGTAGAAAAAGAGGGGGAGGAGAGAGAAAAAAAAGGGGTGGGGGGGTGGGGGGGGGGAAAGAAAGAAAAGAAGGAAAGGGGGGGGGAATAGAAGAAGAAGGGGTAAAAGAGGGAAAAGGGGGGGGGAGGGAAAAAAGAGAGGGAAAAATTGAGAGAAAAAAAAAGAGAGAAAATTTTAAGAGAGGGGAAAGGAGAGGGGAAAAGGGAGGAAGGCAGAAGCGAAGGGGGAG
>NC_051390.1:52804830-52809830 GCF_015228065.2 Penaeus monodon | reverse complement strand
GCCTCGAGACACCAACCTGCTCCCACCACCGCCTCCATCCGCCCCAAGGTCGAACTTCGGGTCCTTTGGCCAGCGACGCCTGAGGGGGAGGGAATAAAAGGAGAAAAAAAATGTTAGAAGAGAAATAAAAAGAAAAAGAAAATAAGGAAGGGGGAAAAAATTGAGAGAGAGGAAAAATTGTAAAAAAGGAAAAGAATACATAGAAAGGAAAAAGAAAGAAAAAAGAAAAAAAGAAAAAAAGGAAAAAGGAAAAAGAAAAAGAAAATGAAAAGGAATAAATAAGCATACACACAACACACACACCACACAACACACACACAACACCACACACACACACACACATATTAATATATATATATATTTTAATATTTTATAATTAATATTATACAATATAAAACAAAAATATTTTAATATATAATATTATTATTAAAATATAATAAATATATATATATAATATTATTAATATAATATATATATATATATAAGTATTAAAAGAAAAAAAAAAAACATACGTTAATAAATATTTTTGGGTTTTTGTAAACGGTGTGAAAACGCGGAAAAAATGATGATTATCAGACGGAAAGAAGGAGAGAAAGAATGACTAAATCTGAGAACAAGGATACGAAGATAAGAAGAAGAGGAAGAAAGGAAAAGAAATCCAGAGGAAAAAAAAAACTGAAGAAAATGGAACCAAAAATAAACAGAAGAAGGATGAAAGAGTTCGAAAAGAGAGAGAGAAAAGAAATCACAATAACGAGAAAGAAAGAAGAAAAAAGGGAATAATAAAAAAGAAAAAAGAAATAACAAAAGAAAAAAAAAATCCAAAACGAACCCATAAGACACAAAACGTCAACAAGAATAGAAAAAAAATACAAACAAACAAACAAAACAAAAGAAAAAAAAAAAACAAAAGAAAACAGAAAAAAAAAAAAAAAAAAAAAAAAACCAAACCCAAAAACCCCCCCCCCCCCCCAAAAAAAAAAACCAAAACCCCCCCCCCCCCCAAAAAAAAAAAAAAAAAAAAACCCCCCCCCCCCCCCCCCCCCCCCCCCCCCCCCCCCCCCCCCCCAGGTCCCCCGAGGAACCCCCAACCGCAAAGACCTTAAAAAGAATAAAAAAAAAAAAAGGAAAAAAAAAAAACCCCAGAAAAAAAAAACAAAAACCAAAACAAAAAAAAAAGGGAAACAAAAAAAAGAACTCGAAAACGAAGAAAACCAAACCAAAAAAAGAACGAAGAAACCAAACCAAACAAAAGAAAACAAAACACCCCAGAAACCAACCAACCAAACAAAAGGAACCAAAGAAAAAAGAAAGAAAAAGGCAGCAACCCCCCGCGCCCCCCCCCCCCCCCCCAAAAAAAAAAAAAAAAAAAAAAAAAAAAAAAAACGGCAAACAAAAAAAAAAAAGAAAAAAAACAGAAAAAAAAAAAACAAAACAAAAGAACCCAGAAACCAACCAACCAACCAAACAAACAAAACAAAAAGAACCCAGCAAACAAAAGAAAAAGAAAGAAAAAAAAAGGCAAGAAACCCCCAGACCCCCCCCCCCCCCCCCCCCCCCCCCCCCCCCCCCCCCCAGGAACCGCCCAACCCGCAGGGATCCGAAAAAGCTGAACAAGGAAACCGCGAGGAAAAAAATGAAAAATCCTACTAAAAGGGTTTACCCCCCGGGAAGAGGAAAGGGAAGGGGGAGGGGGGAGAAAAGGGGGAAAGGAGGAGGAAGAGGAAGGGGGGGGGGAGAAGGAGAGGTAGAAGGAAGAGGGGATGGAAGAAGGAGGAAGAGGAAGGAGGTATGGAGGAGGAGGAGGAGGAGGAGGAGGGGGAGGAGGAGCAAGAAGAAGAAGAAGAAAAGGGGGTGGAGGAGGAGGAGGAGGAGGAGGAGGAGGAGGAGAGGGAGGAGGAGGAGGTGGACGAGGAAGAAGTAGGTGGAAGAGGAAGAGGAAAAGATGGTGGAAGAGGAGGAGGAGGAGGGGGTGGAGGAGGAGAAGGAAGAAGAAGAAGAAGAAAAAGATAAAGCAGACTTTAATGAGAAAAGGTAAAAATAAATTTCGTATATGTCAAGGTGATGATAAAAAAGATAAAAGAAAACCGAAGAAGAAAAAGGTAAAAATTGAGCTGATAAAGGTAAAAATAATAAATGGCAAAGTCAAAGAAAGAAAGAAAAGGGCGGGAAAAGATATTTGAAAAATGGATAACGATCACCCGAACCCCGACATAACGACCTCAAACAACAATCCATCGCCAACAAACCTCCCTCAACCAAAGCCGGTCATCAACATCGGTATGCCACATGCCATGTTGGGGTACTTCCGCATGCCCAAAGAAAAAAAAAAAAAAGACTCTTTCGTAACGTCATCTGTTCCAACGAAGAATAACACACACACGAGGCGGACACTGTGACGTGTGGCTGCCATGACGTCACGGGGGTATGCTCAAGGAACTCGTGAATGGACATGATGGCTTTACCTTGAATGGAAAACTGATTGCCCCTTTTCCCCCTCCCTCTTCTCTTCCCCTCTCTCCTCTTCTTTCTCCCTCTTCTTCCTTCTCCTCTCTTAACGGTATCTCCTTCTCTCTCTCTCTCCTTCTCCCTTTTCTCTCTCTCTCTTCTTTTCTCTTTCTTTTCCTTTCTTCCTTTGTACCTCTTTCTCTCTCTTTTTTCTTTGCTACCCCTACTCTCTCTCTCTCTTCTCCCCTTTTCCCCTTTTTTTCGACCTCTCCTCTTTTTTTCTCTCTTCTTTTCTCTCCCCTCTCTATCTTCTTTTCTTTTTTACTTTTGCTACCTTTTTTCTCTTCTCTTAATTTCTGTACCTCCCTCTCTCTTCCCCTTTTCTTCTCCCCCTCTTCTCTCCTTCTCTCTCTTCTCTCCTCTCTTCTCTCTTCTTCTCTTCCCCGCCTTTTTGTGTGTGTGTGTGTGTGTGTTTTTTGTGTGTGTGTGTGTGTGTGTGCTGTGTGGGTGTGTGGGTGTGTGTGGTGTGTGTGGTGTGTGTGTGTGCGTGGTGTGTGCGTGCGTGAGTGTCGGAATCGTTTAGGGGGTGCAAAAAAACCTTGGGGGAGCAGGAGGTAAAGATATAGGAAGATTCACAACAGGATATGTGCTTTTTTTCGGCTGTTCATCTATATTATTATTATTATTATTTTTTTTTATAATTGATTATTTATTAGTTTTAAATCGGAATTATTAATATTTAAGAAAATAAACATCTAAAGTCTATAATTGATACGAAACTCTGCATTTACCTTATTCATGCAGTACCGTGAGACTTCAATATCAATTTAACGAATGTGATACTTATGACGGTGACGATGATAACAATAATAACTATTGTAGAAATGGTAATATTAATAATAACAGAAGCTGAAGCAGTGGTAATAACAACAACAAGGACAACTGCAACACTAATAGTAATGGTAGTAGTAATAGTAATAATAGTGCTGCCAGTAGTTGTAAAACAATAGCAGTAATAGTAGTACTAGCAATAGCAGTACTGCTACTACAACTACTACTCCTACTACTACAACTAATAGTATTAATGATAATGATAATGCTAATAGTAATAATAATAATGATAATAATAATAATAATAATAATAATAATAATAATAATAATAATGATAATAATAATAATAATAATAACAACAGAAGAAGAGGAAGCTGCAATAACAACGTAAAATAATAAGCCGCACCAAAACCCGAACAATAATAAAAATAAACCATTGTTAATCCCTGCATTTTGCTCTTTCCCCCCCCCTCTTCTCTTCCCCTCCTCCCTTACTCCCACTTTTTCGCAGCCCCATTAAAAATCATACCCGGGTGTGAAGTTTTGACTCCCGCCCCACGGAAGCAAGTATTTACCCCTTACCAAGCGGGGGTCATAAAAGGGGTCTCTCTTCCTCTGAGAAAACTCCTTTTTACAATACACCGTGGGGTCTACACAGGAATAATGGAGCATGGGGGTTATGGGGGCTAGAAGCAAGGGGTGTTATTCTGCTTTCAGGGAAAATCTCTTGGGGTCTCCTTCTTGCCTTTTGGGAGCACGTACGAATTCGCAAGCAACACGGAAGCTACTGTGAACCCTTCTACTGTAATAGTCTTGAGGTCTTTCACACCGAGAGGCATATCGTCGTGGGATTTGGTATGGATAGAAACGCGTCAGAAATGAGAATCGTTAAAATCGTGGATTGATGCCTAAAATAAGTGGGTTTAGGTCCTTTCCTCATCTTACCTGGAGACGACTTACCAAATCCTTCTTACAAAGTAGGCTTACTTACTTATCAAACCCCTCTTATAAACAGTCTTAATTACTTATCAAAACCCTGCTCATAAGTAGGCTTAATCACTTAATCAAACCCTGCTCGCACAGAGGCTAAGAAAAAGAAAAAGAAAAAGAAAAAGATTTACAAAGAAGGATCGGTGGTGCCGGCAGAGAACCAGGAAGGAGAGGTGGTGTTTGGTGACATAACATTCCAGATGTCATGTTGATCTCCTAAGCGAAAATGTATGTACGTGTGTTTGAACAGTAAGCTATATGCCAAATTGCAAGGAAGGGGGCCCTCATATTACGCAAATTAAAAGATATGAAAAATTAAAAAATTGAAATAATAATCATGATAGTAAAAAAAAATAATAATGATGATGATGATAACAAAACAACAACAGCAATAACAATAATAATAATAATAATAGTAGTAGTATGAGCCTATACCGTTGAAAAAAAGTAGTAGTAGTAAGTTTGTAGGGAGCTCTCTAACAGCACTAACATCCGCAATACCCCCAAAAAACCTTGATAAAATCAGCCAATCACATCGACCTGCATCCGACACTCCAGCGAACCACGCAACCACGCAACGGCAAGGGGTCTAAAAGCACCGTTTACACTCTGCCCGTCCACCTACGAAGGCCCAGAGCACCAAAATATTTCAATTAAGCCAGGACTGATGGCGACTGAGGAACGCAGATGGTCAAACGTTCACTTAGGTCATCCAGAGCGACTTGGTGGGA
>NC_051390.1:52774830-52784830 GCF_015228065.2 Penaeus monodon | reverse complement strand
CTTATAGAAACAGACAATGCAGTTGCTTACGTAAACAAGAAGAGGACCTTGTAAGCATTATAAAATATTGTTTGATATTAAGGTCACAATGATACTATAGTCGATGCTAAAACTCTTGTCCTTAGTATGGGTACTGCAGAGGAATGGAGAGAGAACCGACAGGGAAAGAAAGGAGGAAGGGAGGAAAAGAGAGAGAGAGAGAGAGAGAGAGAGAGAGAGAGAGAGAGAGAGAGAGAGAGAGAGAGAGAGAGAGAGAGAGAGAGAGAGAGAGGAGAGGAGAGAGAGAGAGAGAAACAATGAGAGAGAGAGAGAGAGAGAGAGAGAGAGGAGAGAGAGAAAGAAGAGAGAGAGAGAGAGGAGAGAGAGAGAGAGAGGAGAAGAGAGAGGAGAAGAGAGAGGAGAAGAGAGAGAGAGAGAGAGAGAGAGAGAGAGAGAGAGAGAGAGAGAGAGGAGAGAGAGAGAGAGAGAGAGAGAGAGAGAGAGAGAGAGATCAAAGCCACACCTTAGTATCTAAAATATAAACATTCCCAGGCGGTTTCAAGGGAAGGCTCTCACTGCACCCCAAAGTGTTTATAAATATATACACGCATATACAAACACATAGGCACAAATTCGCACGGACACACAGACATGCGCAAGAACATTCACAAGCACATGCACTTACATACAAATACTTACCCCCCCCTTTTCTCCGCTCACCCCCACCACGCAGGCAAGCAAGCACACACGTACACATAACACACACACAGACGCAGACTTACACATAACATCACACATACATACAAACGCAAACGTACACATAAACTCACACATACATATAAACAAACACACACGTACACATAACCTCACACACACACAAACACACGTACACATAAACACACACACACAACCACACACGTACACATAACCACACACACAGAAACATACACGAACACATAACCACACACACACACAACCACACACACGCACCCACAACCACACACACAAACACAACCCAGCGGATATATACAATGTAGTCCAGGGCATATGTCCCGTCACAGACCCATACATCCCCACCGTGGTAACGAGACTTGGCGCCACAAGGGAACCGTCTTTTTTTTTGTCTTATTCGTCCAAAATAAATTAAAATTCAACTTGAAAAAAAGCGCATCAAATATGCTACAAGTTGAGTATCAAATCCGTACGTGTTTCATGCTATCAATCAAGTTGGCTGATTCAGATATGCAAGACACGAGGGTCGGTTTTGCGACAACAATAACATCCTCTGCGAATACTGAGAGAGAGAGAGAGAGAGAGAGAGAGAGAGAAGAGAAGAGAAGAGAAGAGAAGAGAAGAGAAGAGAAGAGAAGAGAAGAGAAGAGAAGAGAAGAGAAGAGAAGAGAGAGAGAGAGAGAGAGAGAGTGAGAGACAGAGAGACATACAGACAGACAGAGAAAAGAAAACGAAAAAGGGAGACAGTGAAAAACAACCCCCCCAAAAAAAAGCCAAACAGTCGGACAGAAAGACGAAACACACAATATTTTCTCGTACCAACAGGAGACACAGAATTCTTTAATTTAGCGGCGACCTTCGACACTGAAAATTAATTCCATTTTCTCTATGTGAATAAAACTTTCGTAGGTCATTCACAACGATTTTCCTGTTCTTGTGTTGGTATCGCTTTGTATCTTGGCGTTTTTTTTCTTCCTCTTTTTTTTCTTCTTCTTCTTGTCATTATCATTGATATTGTTGCCATTATTATCATCACTGTTATTATCATAAGACTTATTATCATTAGCATCATTATTATTATCATAACTACTATCATTACTGTTACTATTATCATCATTAGTATTATTGTTATTTTCATTATTTCATTATCATTATTATTATGATTGTCATTATTTCTATTATCATAGTTATTATCACCATAGCTATTATTATTATTATTACTATCATTATTAATATTACACAATCCACATAGAAAACGGAATCCCATAGAAAAAGGAATCCACAATCCCACAGAAAACGGAATCCACAATCCCACAGAAAACGGAGTCAAGAACTCCACAGGAAACGGAATCTACAATTCCACTGAAAACGGAGTCAAGAATTCCACAGGAAGCGGAATCAAGAATCCCACAGAAAACGGAGTCAAGTATCCCGCAGAAAACGTGAGTCCACAATCCCATAGAAAACGGAGTCAAGAATCCCACAGAAAACGGAGTCAAGGCCTTCACAAGATGGCGCTCGTTACCTATTTGCGGGAACGGAGACTTGGCACAAAGGAGAGAGCACGCTGGACTTTGCAGATAACAACAGGACGCGTTGATATATAAGGACTTAGAGACAGCAAGTCCTGACATAATTTTTCGATATCCTTAGTTGACGCGTTGGTCCTTTATTTTGGGAAGAAAGAGAGAGAGAGAGACAAGGAGAAGAAAGGAAAATGGGATGAAGGCTGGAATTTTACGAGACAGAGAGAAGAGGGAACTGGAGAAGGAGAATAAAAGAGAAATTGAAGGTAAGTGATAAATGAAAATTGTAAAATGACAAACTGACAGTTTAGGAGATGAAAGTAAAGATATGGAGAGATGAAATGTCTAAAAAAAAGTTTTTGACTAAAACATTGACCTTTAAATAATCTTTAATATAGAAATATGCAGAAATATAAATATAGAAATGTACGGAAATTAAAACCTCTGTTCCTTTCTATTGAGAAAATTTAACCCTTTCATATATCCGCATACTCCAGCGCCATATATTTTTTTTCTCTTTATCCCCCCCCTCCTCTCTCTCTCTCTCTCTCCTCTCTTTCTATATCTATCTACCAATCTATCTCTAGAGAGCGGATGTCAAAAGCCCTCCCCCTCCCCCTCCTCTCCCGTTCCCCCTCCCATTCCCTCCAAATAATTAACTAAACACGAAAAACCACACCGACCCGACTTACGGAAAAAAAACACAAATGGAAAAAAAAACAACTGTCGGAACTGGTGGTTGGGGGTGGAGGAGGAGGGGGGGAGGTGAAGGGGGAAGGGGATAGGAGAGAAAGAAAAGGGGGGGAGAGGGGGGGGAGGTGGTAGGATTTGATTTAGGATTAAAGGACTTATTGGTGATTATATTCTCGTATTTATTATATATTTCTTCTAGGCAATTTGCTAAGGCTGACGGGCTCGATGGCGCGACGGGCGAGAGGGAATAAATGTTTCTTTGTAGTCATTCGGTTTTTGTTTAAAGAACCAAATGATTTTTTTTTGGGAGAGAGAGAGAGAGAGAGAGAGAGAGAAGAGAGAGAGAGAGAGAGAGAGAGAGAGAGAGAGAGAGAGAGAGAGAGAGAGAGAGAGAGAGAGAGAGAGAGAGAGAGAGAGAGAGAGAGAGAGAGAGAGAGAGAGAGAGAGAGATTGAAAGAAATAAAGAGGCTGAAAGAAAGAGAGAGAAAAAGAGAGATGTTAAAAAAAACGAGAAAGAGAAAAAGAAATATCAATAAAAATAGAAAGATAGAGAAACACAGACAGATAAAAAAAGAAAAAGAAAAATCGAGGTAGAGAACCACAAGAGAGATATATTTAAAGATAAGAACAGGTAACAGAGGTAAGGACGGGGACAGGGAGGGAGGGGGGAGGGGGGGGAGGACGAGAAGGACGCGCTGGCGACCTCACTCCTGGTGGCAACATGGTTTGGCATCTTAATGGCGACTGAGGACGTGGGGACCAAAGTCAGGCAGACTGATTTTTTTCTGTATATTTTCATTCACATTTTTTATTATACATTTTTTTTCCTTTTCTTTCTTTATTTATTATTTGTGTTTTTGTTGTTGTTGTTTTCTTCATTGCCCTTTCTCTCTCTGTCTCGTTTTCTCTTGTTTTTTTTTGTGCTTATTTCGATGTCTGTCAATTTATCTATCTTTATTCTCTTTTCTTCTCCTCTCCTCCTGCCCTTCTGTTTATCTTTCTCACTCTCTTTCTCCCTCCCTCCCCCTCCTCTCTCTCACTCTCTCCCTCCCTCCCTCTAGTCTCTCTCTCTCTCTCTCTCTCTCTCATTTTTGCTTCTTTTATTAGCAAACATTATTTCATTTTCTTCTCTTCTCTTTATTAAGTCGGTAAACCTCTCCCTTTCTTTTGGTAATAATTTCACCTGTTATTTTCTCTCTCGTTAATACTCGTTTTAATAATATTTGACTCGAAAGCTACATAGGTGGCCATAGAGATTTGTATGCATCTATACGGCACATGCATAAGTACATACATAACTACACATACACACCTTTTACATACATACATATATACAAATACACACACAGAGAGAGAGAGAGAGAGAGAGAGAGAGAGAGAGAGAGAGAGAGAGAGAGAGAGAGAGAGAGAGAGAGAGAGAGAGAGAGAGAGAGAGAGAGAGAGAGAGAGAGAGAGAGAGAGAGAGAGAGCGATAGCCACAGCGAAAGCCAGAGCGAGAGCGAGAGAGCGCGCGAAAGAGAAAGAGGGAGAGAGAGAGAGAGAAAAATAAAAAAGACAAAAAAAAAAAAAAAAAAAAAAATAGAACAGCATATGGACGCTGACCTTTGGCCCAGCGGTGCAAAGTCAAGGTCATTTGGCGAACGAGCGAACCACCTTTGGTTTGGTCAGCCGCCCCTTCGCGGGGTTGCTAGGCGAGAGGGCGTGCGGCATGCAGCATTGATATGATTCCCCTCCTTGCAAGTGTCCTAACCTCATCGTTGCAAAGTCGAAAGTGCAAGCGTGACCTCTGCCGTGTTTATGGCCGAGTGTTAGATAGGCTAACTGTCTCTTTTTGATGTTGCTTGTGAATTAATTACCTTATTTGCAAGTCTTCCTCATTCACAAAAATGTTAATGTCTTATTTTGTCGAGGAGACTGCGGGTATGCGTTTGTGTTTTAGTGTTTGCTTGTGTGTGTGTGTGTGTGTGTGTGTGTGTGTGTGTGTGTGTGTGTGTGTGTGTGTGTGTGTGTGTGTGTGTGTGTGTGTGTGTGTGTGTGTGTGTGTGTGTGTGTGTGTTTCTGTGTGTGTGTGTGTGTGTTTCTGTGTGTGTGTGAGTGCTTCTGTATGTGTGTATGAGTATGTGTGTGTGTTTGTTTGTTTGTATGTACAAGTACGTGTACGTGTATATTTTCGGTTACATTTGAGTGCATAACATTGCCAAAAACACTGCAGCGTGTCCTACCTCTCAATTGTTACGATATATCAGTGTCATGCACAACTTAGAGGTGACGGTCAGTGCCAATTCGCTTCATCTGAGCCGATGCCGATGCCACTCATGCAAACAGATAAAGCAATTTGATATCATTATCTCCGACCAGTCACAGTTAGGTCAGACTGTGACGTCATCAATATGGCCGACCACATGTTTCTATATGCGGGCTGCACGTGACGTCTCTGGCGTCGGCTTCATTTACAAAAAAATATTTTAAAAAATCTATATTCCTCTTAATTTAAAACTCTACAATCTTTGGCATCTCACATCATGCGTGCATAATGGCGTTTTCTTGGCTCTCTTGTGTTGCGACAGCCCTCAATTACCGTGGAAATTATGAATTAAATATAAAATGAAAGGCTCGGTACATGCATACGGATTCACGTCAGTTAGAGGTAATTGTAAAGTTGTGTTCGAGTGGACCTTCATGCTAAACTCTTTTTTTTTTTCTAAATAATGCAGACATTCTTTCATAACAATAGTGCACATAATGCCAAGAATGTTTACAGAGCTTTCAAAGGGCAAGGGTTGAACTCTCGTCTGCATAACAATACTGTTTCCAGCGCTGTTGATATATTTTGCTAGAAAGTAACGACCATGGAAATATTAATCTTTTTATCATTTTCTCTTGATCTTTATCAAATACATTATTAGTATTACTATTATTATCATTATTATTATTATCATTATTATTATTATTATTATTAACATTATCATTATTATCATCATTATTATTATCATTACTATTATCATCATTATATCTATTTTTACGATATCCATCATCAGTGTTGCCATAACACAGGTACGAAAATATATGATATGATAAACAAAATCGCAGAAAATACTAATATTGGCATTACAATGCTATACTTTTTTATAAAGGAGAAAATGCACTTGAATGGCTAGTGAAAATTTACTGAATGAAGCACGCGTGAATAACATCATTATAGTTTTAATAATTATAATCACCAGCCACTTAATCATCTCATTATTTTCATCATCAACATGTTATCAAAAACAATAATCTGTGTTGTGCATTTTTGTCTCGATAAGGATAAGGATAAGAAGAAGAAGAAGAAGAAGAAGAAGAAGAAGAAGAAGAAGAAGAAGAAGAAGAAGAAGAAGAAGAAGAAGAAGAAGAAGAAGAAGAAAAGATGAAGAAGTAAAAGAAGAAGACGAAGAGGAAGAAGACGACGAAGAAGAAGACGACGAAGAAGAAGAGAAAGTGAAAGAAGAAGAAGAAGAAGAATAAGAATACAAATACGAATACGATGAAAAAGAACGATTAAAAACAACTAGAGTTTTGCCACAGGAAAACAGAAAGGACTTTTTTCCCACCATCCTATCAGAAACCTTTCCTACAAAGTACACAGAAGCGGATACAGCGCAAGCATACACTTTCTACAAGACCCAATTGGAAACGCAAGTGTCAGGCATCCATGTCAGAGAAAATGGCCTTCGAAAGAACGACTGTAGCTTTGCCTCTCTCCTTCTCTCTGTCTGTCTCTGTGCCTGTCTGTCTGTCTGTTTCTCTTCCTTTCTCTCTCTCTCTGCCTCTGTCTGTCTACTTGTCTGTGTGTCTGTTTCTGTCTCTCTATCTGCCTCTCTCTCGCTGCTCCTTGTCTGCCTGTCTGCCTTTGTCTCTCTGTGTCTGTGTCTCTATCTGCCTGTCTATCTCTGTCTCTGTCTGTCTGCCTTCCTCCATCCCTCTCTCTCTCTCTCTTCCTCTCTCTCTCTCTCTCTCTCTCTCTCTCTCTCTCTCTCTTCCTCCCTCTCCCTCTCTCTTATACTAATAGTACTTATGTTAGTTGAATTATCATGCTATTACTGGCAATGTTGATTTCTCGTACATTATTAGTACTTTTATTGCTGTTCATAGTGTTATCAGTTTCTTTTGCTATTACCATTATTCTTATTATTTCGGTCATTAAGATGATACTGACGTTAATTATGGTAATAATCACAGGGAAGGAGGGAGAAAGAGAAGAAAGGAGAGAGAAAGCAGAAGTAGGAAAGAGAGAGAGAGAGAGAGAAAGCGAAGAAAAGGGATAAACTGAAGAAGTGAGACAATTGGCGATAACAGCAAACGTAGAGATTGGAAGAAGGGGAGAAAACAAAAGAAAAATAAGAAGGAGAGAGAGAAAAAACAGAAAGTAGAGATGGAGAAAATAAATATATGAAAAAGAAAGAAAATTAGGAAGAAGAAGAAAAAATAGATAAAATAAGAAGAAAGGAGAAAAGGATAGAGAGAGAGAGAGAGAGAGAGAGAGAGAGAGAGAGAGAGAGAGAGAGAGAGAGAGAGAGAGAGAGAGAGAGAGAGAGAGAGAGAGAGAGAGAGAGAGAGAGAGACAGACAGAGAAATCAGAAATTCAAGAAAATAAAAAAGTATGAATGAATAGCCAGAAGAAAGGAAACAAAGAGGAAGAAGAGGAAGGAAAGAAGAGAGGGAGAAGGCATAGATGAAGGAAAAAGAGAAAGAGATAGAGAGGGACAGAAAAGTGACGCGAAGATAGGTCACGGCTCTACAAGCTCCGTCACGCCTGGTTGAACTGCAGGCAAAGTGAGAACAGCTGATTTCTACGTAACCCCCCCTCCCCTCCCTCCCCCCACACACTCCCACACACCGTTCACCTCCTCCCTTACCCTCCTCCCACACTCCCACATTTTCTCTCCCTCACTATTATTCACATCCTCTCCAACACTATTATTCACATCCTCTCCCACACTTTATTTACATTCTCTCCCACACTATTATTCACATTCCTCTCCCACATTATTAATCACATCCTCTCCCACACTTTATTCACGTCTTCTCCCTTTCACGCATTAACCTTCTCTCTCCCCACCTTCCTACACTTTCCTGAGCTCTATATCCTGCTCTCCCACACACTGTTTACTCCCCCCCCCCTCCCTCTCTAACGCGTATTTATCCACACCCATACTTTTCTACGCTTAGTTTACCCACTCTCGCCCCCTTTCCCACAGCTTGTGAAGATTTCCCTCCGTCTTCCCACTGTTTGTTTACCTTTCCCCACCCCTCAACCCTCCTACACATCGTTCATTGTTCCTTCTTCCCCATACCTTCTCCAACTCTCCAACACGCATCTCACATCTCATCCCTTTCCCCCTCCCTCCCTCCCTCACTTCACTCTCACTCTTCCCTTCCCCCTCCTTCCCTCACTTCACCCCACCCTCCCCTTCCCCCTCCTTCCCTCACTCCTGCCCTCCCTTTCCCCTTCCCCCTTCCCCCTCCCTCCCTCACTTCACCCTCCCCCCCTCCCCATTCCCCGACCTTGCTATAGGGAGACCGATGGAACTATTGTGCGTCCTGAGGCACAAAAAACGAGAGGTCAGAGCCAGCTGTAATTGCGCTCAGCTTTGCGTTTGTTTGCGCGGGGGAGAGAGGGGGGGAGGGATGACAGGGGGGAGGGAGAGTGGGGAGGGAGAGGGGGAGGGGGAGGGAAAGGGGGGAGAGAGGGAGAGTGGGGAGGGAGAAGGGAGAGGGGGGAGAGATTGAGAGAAAGAGAGAGAGAGAAAAAGAGAGAGAGAGAGAGAGAGCGATTGAGAGAAAGGTAGATAGATAGAGATACTGAGAGAGAGAGAGAGAGAGAAAGAGAGAGAGAGAGAGAGAGAGAGAGAGAGAGAGAGAGAGAGAGAGAGAGAGAGAGAGAGAGAGAGAGAGAGAGACGGACAGACAGAGAGACAGAGACATGGAGAAACAGAAACAGAGACAGAACAAGAGCGAGAGAGCGCGCGCGCGCGTGTGTGTAAGCGTGCATGTGTATTCTCAGATATCTCGCTGATGTTGACCTTAAAAGTGCAATAACCTTTTATTTATTTACGCAAGTAAGGGTGGAAATTGTTCCGAAAATTTGCATAGGCGAGTTCGCTGATATATTTTTATTACGGGTCGGGTTGGGTGCAAGAGAGTTGCTGGTTAGTATTTTTTTTATAATGTTTTTGGATCAATCAGCTTCCTGAGATATCTCAAAAGTACGAAAAAATGTGATGGTGATGATGATGATGGTGATCATGATGGTGGTGGTGATATTGGTGATGAAGATGGTGGTGATGGTGATGGTGATAATGGTGATGATACCAACAACAGCAATAACAGTAACAATAATAATAATTACAATAACAAAATAATAATAATGATAATAATAATAATAATAACCCATCATGAAAAAAAATAAATAAATAAATACTAGGGAAATTAAGTTTGTGAAAAAAAATATTTTTCTTTTTATATTAAGAAATTGTTATTTTATTTTCGTTAAAAAAATCCTTCTCTTTCTATGTTATTTTACCTTCTGTTTGATTTATTTTTCTTTCGCCTTTTCTGTCTCTTCCTTTTCTCCTTTTTATTCGTTTTTTTCTCATTAATTCCATCATCTCATGTTATCACAGTTTTCCCGCCTTTTCTATCTTCGTTCTTATCTTCTCATTCTCTCTCTATCTCATACATTCTCATATTACTTCTCCTGTTTGTTTCTTGTCCTCTCTCTCTCTTTATCTCCATCTCTCCTTCTCTCTCTATCTCCATCTCTCCTTCTCTCTCTCTCTTTATCTCCATCTCTCCTTCTCTCTGTCTCTTTCCCTCCCTCTCCGTCGTCCACCTCTCTCTCTTTCACACATTTCTTCATAATCGACTTGATGAAGATTTAGGCAAGACCCTTGAGTGTGAATGATCATTGCATCCCTTGGCCAGCTTCACCTCAAGTGCACAAATTAACACAGATTATCTTGAGTCATATTTCTCAAAACGTCGGAAATTATCTCGAAGGAGAGTTGCTCGCTGTCGCCATGCGGGGACTA